>NC_134516.1:28880037-29040037 GCF_027942865.1 Odontesthes bonariensis
CGTAAGCCAGCAATGGAGTCACAAACCAGCTTTTTATAGATTCTGAAACAGAATCTGTTATTGTATTCCGACTTCTAAAATAGAACTATACTGTTTAGAGAAGACGCAGTTTATGAGCATGTCGTGGGATTGAGCTTCCCTGGTTTCTCTATATGACAACGGACACAAAACTACACACAGGGAACAGAGGAGCTTGACAGACAGTTATCTGAGAGTCCCATTTTCAGCTGCAGAGAACAATCACATCAGGGAAGTCAACGTGCAGGCTCAACAGCAGCCTCTCAAGCCAGCTCTCTGGTAAAAATAGGGGAAACGTATGGTTCCAGCACCTATATAACATATATTTGTCACAGGGACTGTGGCTTACGGCCACACTGCCCTGAACACGCCCGATCTCGTCCGATCTCGGAAGCCAAGCAGGGTCGGGCCTGGTTAGTACTTGGATGGGAGACCGCTTGGGAATACCAGGTGCTGTAAGCTTTTTTCTCTTCTCTCTGCGGCCTGCATGTAACATCTGACCATCACCGTGTGCCACACAGACACAGACACCAGGAAGTTAACCAGCTTGGGCTGCTGCTGATTGGTTGGCAGACACCTCTGTTTCTGTTTGGCTCTCAGTCTCCATGTTGCTGACCCTGGATCTGCTGAGATGTCCCAGCAGGCCATTGTTGGCTTTGATCCTCATACATTTAACTTTGTCCTGAGAAAGGACAAGTTCCAAAAAGTCAAACAGGGACTACTTTTGCATTTGACGTAGCCAAACTGCATGCGCCTGGAGAAGCCAAAAGGCTTACAGCACCTGGTATTCCCAGGCGGTCTCCCATCCAAGTACTAACCAGGCCCAACTCTGCTTGGCTTCTGAGATCGGACGAGATCAGGCGTGTTCAGGGTGGTGTGGCCGTAAGCCAGCAATGGAGTCACAAACCAGCTTTTTATAGATTCTGAAACAGAATCTGTTATTGTATTCCGACTTCTAAAATAGAACTATACTGTTTAGAGAAGACGCAGTTTATGAGCATGTCGTGGGATTGAGCTTCCCTGGTTTCTCTATATGACAACGGACACAAAACTACACACAGGGAACAGAGGAGCTTGACAGACAGTTATCTGAGAGTCCCATTTTCAGCTGCAGAGAACAATCACATCAGGGAAGTCAACGTGCAGGCTCAACAGCAGCCTCTCAAGCCAGCTCTCTGGTAAAAATAGGGGAAACGTATGGTTCCAGCACCTATATAACATATATTTGTCACAGGGACTGTGGCTTACGGCCACACTGCCCTGAACACGCCCGATCTCGTCCGATCTCGGAAGCCAAGCAGGGTCGGGCCTGGTTAGTACTTGGATGGGAGACCGCTTGGGAATACCAGGTGCTGTAAGCTTTTTTCTCTTCTCTCTGCGGCCTGCATGTAACATCTGACCATCACCGTGTGCCACACAGACACAGACACCAGGAAGTTAACCAGCTTGGGCTGCTGCTGATTGGTTGGCAGACACCTCTGTTTCTGTTTGGCTCTCAGTCTCCATGTTGCTGATCCTGGATCTGCTGAGATGTCCCAGCAGGCCATTGTTGGCTTTGATCCTCATACATTTAACTTTGTCCTGAGAAAGGACAAGTTCCAAAAAGTCAAACAGGGACTACTTTTGCATTTGACGTAGCCAAACTGCATGCGCCTGGAGAAGCCAAAAGGCTTACAGCACCTGGTATTCCCAGGCGTTCTCCCATCCAAGTACTAACCAGGCCCAACTCTGCTTGGCTTCTGAGATCGGACGAGATCAGGCGTGTTCAGGGTGGTGTGGCCGTAAGCCAGCAATGGAGTCACAAACCAGCTTTTTATAGATTCTGAAACAGAATCTGTTATTGTATTCCGACTTCTAAAATAGAACTATACTGTTTAGAGAAGACGCAGTTTATGAGCATGTCGTGGGATTGAGCTTCCCTGGTTTCTCTATATGACAACGGACACAAAACTACACACAGGGAACAGAGGAGCTTGACAGACAGTTATCTGAGAGTCCCATTTTCAGCTGCAGAGAACAATCACATCAGGGAAGTCAACGTGCAGGCTCAACAGCAGCCTCTCAAGCCAGCTCTCTGGTAAAAATAGGGGAAACGTATGGTTCCAGCACCTATATAACATATATTTGTCACAGGGACTGTGGCTTACGGCCACACTGCCCTGAACACGTCCGATCTCGGAAGCCAAGCAGGGTCGGGCCTGGTTAGTACTTGGATGGGAGACCGCTTGGGAATACCAGGTGCTGTAAGCTTTTTTCTCTTCTCTCTGCGGCCTGCATGTAACATCTGACCATCACCGTGTGCCACACAGACACAGACACCAGGAAGTTAACCAGCTTGGGCTGCTGCTGATTGGTTGGCAGACACCTCTGTTTCTGTTTGGCTCTCAGTCTCCATGTTGCTGATCCTGGATCTGCTGAGATGTCCCAGCAGGCCATTGTTGGCTTTGATCCTCATACATTTAACTTTGTCCTGAGAAAGGACAAGTTCCAAAAAGTCAAACAGGGACTACTTTTGCATTTGACGTAGCCAAACTGCATGCGCCTGGAGAAGCCAAAAGGCTTACAGCACCTGGTATTCCCAGGCGTTCTCCCATCCAAGTACTAACCAGGCCCAACTCTGCTTGGCTTCTGAGATCGGACGAGATCAGGCGTGTTCAGGGTGGTGTGGCCGTAAGCCAGCAATGGAGTCACAAACCAGCTTTTTATAGATTCTGAAACAGAATCTGTTATTGTATTCCGACTTCTAAAATAGAACTATACTGTTTAGAGAAGACGCAGTTTATGAGCATGTCGTGGGATTGAGCTTCCCTGGTTTCTCTATATGACAACGGACACAAAACTACACACAGGGAACAGAGGAGCTTGACAGACAGTTATCTGAGAGTCCCATTTTCAGCTGCAGAGAACAATCACATCAGGGAAGTCAACGTGCAGGCTCAACAGCAGCCTCTCAAGCCAGCTCTCTGGTAAAAATAGGGGAAACGTATGGTTCCAGCACCTATATAACATATATTTGTCACAGGGACTGTGGCTTACGGCCACACTGCCCTGAACACGCCCGATCTCGTCCGATCTCGGAAGCCAAGCAGGGTCGGGCCTGGTTAGTACTTGGATGGGAGACCGCTTGGGAATACCAGGTGCTGTAAGCTTTTTTCTCTTCTCTCTGCGGCCTGCATGTAACATCTGACCATCACCGTGTGCCACACAGACACAGACACCAGGAAGTTAACCAGCTTGGGCTGCTGCTGATTGGTTGGCAGACACCTCTGTTTCTGTTTGGCTCTCAGTCTCCATGTTGCTGATCCTGGATCTGCTGAGATGTCCCAGCAGGCCATTGTTGGCTTTGATCCTCATACATTTAACTTTGTCCTGAGAAAGGACAAGTTCCAAAAAGTCAAACAGGGACTACTTTTGCATTTGACGTAGCCAAACTGCATGCGCCTGGAGAAGCCAAAAGGCTTACAGCACCTGGTATTCCCAGGCGGTCTCCCATCCAAGTACTAACCAGGCCCAACTCTGCTTGGCTTCTGAGATCGGACGAGATCAGGCGTGTTCAGGGTGGTGTGGCCGTAAGCCAGCAATGGAGTCACAAACCAGCTTTTTATAGATTCTGAAACAGAATCTGTTATTGTATTCCGACTTCTAAAATAGAACTATACTGTTTAGAGAAGACGCAGTTTATGAGCATGTCGTGGGATTGAGCTTCCCTGGTTTCTCTATATGACAACGGACACAAAACTACACACAGGGAACAGAGGAGCTTGACAGACAGTTATCTGAGAGTCCCATTTTCAGCTGCAGAGAACAATCACATCAGGGAAGTCAACGTGCAGGCTCAACAGCAGCCTCTCAAGCCAGCTCTCTGGTAAAAATAGGGGAAACGTATGGTTCCAGCACCTATATAACATATATTTGTCACAGGGACTGTGGCTTACGGCCACACTGCCCTGAACACGCCCGATCTCGTCCGATCTCGGAAGCCAAGCAGGATCGGGCCTGGTTAGTACTTGGATGGGAGACCGCTTGGGAATACCAGGTGCTGTAAGCTTTTTTCTCTTCTCTCTGCGGCCTGCATGTAACATCTGACCATCACCGTGTGCCACACAGACACAGACACCAGGAAGTTAACCAGCTTGGGCTGCTGCTGATTGGTTGGCAGACACCTCTGTTTCTGTTTGGCTCTCAGTCTCCATGTTGCTGATCCTGGATCTGCTGAGATGTCCCAGCAGGCCATTGTTGGCTTTGATCCTCATACATTTAACTTTGTCCTGAGAAAGGACAAGTTCCAAAAAGTCAAACAGGGACTACTTTTGCATTTGACGTAGCCAAACTGCATGCGCCTGGAGAAGCCAAAAGGCTTACAGCACCTGGTATTCCCAGGCGGTCTCCCATCCAAGTACTAACCAGGCCCAACTCTGCTTGGCTTCTGAGATCGGACGAGATCAGGCGTGTTCAGGGTGGTGTGGCCGTAAGCCAGCAATGGAGTCACAAACCAGCTTTTTATAGATTCTGAAACAGAATCTGTTATTGTATTCCGACTTCTAAAATAGAACTATACTGTTTAGAGAAGACGCAGTTTATGAGCATGTCGTGGGATTGAGCTTCCCTGGTTTCTCTATATGACAACGGACACAAAACTACACACAGGGAACAGAGGAGCTTGACAGACAGTTATCTGAGAGTCCCATTTTCAGCTGCAGAGAACAATCACATCAGGGAAGTCAACGTGCAGGCTCAACAGCAGCCTCTCAAGCCAGCTCTCTGGTAAAAATAGGGGAAACGTATGGTTCCAGCACCTATATAACATATATTTGTCACAGGGACTGTGGCTTACGGCCACACTGCCCTGAACACGCCCGATCTCGTCCGATCTCGGAAGCCAAGCAGGGTCGGGCCTGGTTAGTACTTGGATGGGAGACCGCTTGGGAATACCAGGTGCTGTAAGCTTTTTTCTCTTCTCTCTGCGGCCTGCATGTAACATCTGACCATCACCGTGTGCCACACAGACACAGACACCAGGAAGTTAACCAGCTTGGGCTGCTGCTGATTGGTTGGCAGACACCTCTGTTTCTGTTTGGCTCTCAGTCTCCATGTTGCTGATCCTGGATCTGCTGAGATGTCCCAGCAGGCCATTGTTGGCTTTGATCCTCATACATTTAACTTTGTCCTGAGAAAGGACAAGTTCCAAAAAGTCAAACAGGGACTACTTTTGCATTTGACGTAGCCAAACTGCATGCGCCTGGAGAAGCCAAAAGGCTTACAGCACCTGGTATTCCCAGGCGGTCTCCCATCCAAGTACTAACCAGGCCCAACTCTGCTTGGCTTCTGAGATCGGACGAGATCAGGCGTGTTCAGGGTGGTGTGGCCGTAAGCCAGCAATGGAGTCACAAACCAGCTTTTTATAGATTCTGAAACAGAATCTGTTATTGTATTCCGACTTCTAAAATAGAACTATACTGTTTAGAGAAGACGCAGTTTATGAGCATGTCGTGGGATTGAGCTTCCCTGGTTTCTCTATATGACAACGGACACAAAACTACACACAGGGAACAGAGGAGCTTGACAGACAGTTATCTGAGAGTCCCATTTTCAGCTGCAGAGAACAATCACATCAGGGAAGTCAACGTGCAGGCTCAACAGCAGCCTCTCAAGCCAGCTCTCTGGTAAAAATAGGGGAAACGTATGGTTCCAGCACCTATATAACATATATTTGTCACAGGGACTGTGGCTTACGGCCACACTGCCCTGAACACGCCCGATCTCGTCCGATCTCGGAAGCCAAGCAGGATCGGGCCTGGTTAGTACTTGGATGGGAGACCGCTTGGGAATACCAGGTGCTGTAAGCTTTTTTCTCTTCTCTCTGCGGCCTGCATGTAACATCTGACCATCACCGTGTGCCACACAGACACAGACACCAGGAAGTTAACCAGCTTGGGCTGCTGCTGATTGGTTGGCAGACACCTCTGTTTCTGTTTGGCTCTCAGTCTCCATGTTGCTGATCCTGGATCTGCTGAGATGTCCCAGCAGGCCATTGTTGGCTTTGATCCTCATACATTTAACTTTGTCCTGAGAAAGGACAAGTTCCAAAAAGTCAAACAGGGACTACTTTTGCATTTGACGTAGCCAAACTGCATGCGCCTGGAGAAGCCAAAAGGCTTACAGCACCTGGTATTCCCAGGCGGTCTCCCATCCAAGTACTAACCAGGCCCAACTCTGCTTGGCTTCTGAGATCGGACGAGATCAGGCGTGTTCAGGGTGGTGTGGCCGTAAGCCAGCAATGGAGTCACAAACCAGCTTTTTATAGATTCTGAAACAGAATCTGTTATTGTATTCCGACTTCTAAAATAGAACTATACTGTTTAGAGAAGACGCAGTTTATGAGCATGTCGTGGGATTGAGCTTCCCTGGTTTCTCTATATGACAACGGACACAAAACTACACACAGGGAACAGAGGAGCTTGACAGACAGTTATCTGAGAGTCCCATTTTCAGCTGCAGAGAACAATCACATCAGGGAAGTCAACGTGCAGGCTCAACAGCAGCCTCTCAAGCCAGCTCTCTGGTAAAAATAGGGGAAACGTATGGTTCCAGCACCTATATAACATATATTTGTCACAGGGACTGTGGCTTACGGCCACACTGCCCTGAACACGCCCGATCTCGTCCGATCTCGGAAGCCAAGCAGGGTCGGGCCTGGTTAGTACTTGGATGGGAGACCGCTTGGGAATACCAGGTGCTGTAAGCTTTTTTCTCTTCTCTCTGCGGCCTGCATGTAACATCTGACCATCACCGTGTGCCACACAGACACAGACACCAGGAAGTTAACCAGCTTGGGCTGCTGCTGATTGGTTGGCAGACACCTCTGTTTCTGTTTGGCTCTCAGTCTCCATGTTGCTGATCCTGGATCTGCTGAGATGTCCCAGCAGGCCATTGTTGGCTTTGATCCTCATACATTTAACTTTGTCCTGAGAAAGGACAAGTTCCAAAAAGTCAAACAGGGACTACTTTTGCATTTGACGTAGCCAAACTGCATGCGCCTGGAGAAGCCAAAAGGCTTACAGCACCTGGTATTCCCAGGCGGTCTCCCATCCAAGTACTAACCAGGCCCAACTCTGCTTGGCTTCTGAGATCGGACGAGATCAGGCGTGTTCAGGGTGGTGTGGCCGTAAGCCAGCAATGGAGTCACAAACCAGCTTTTTATAGATTCTGAAACAGAATCTGTTATTGTATTCCGACTTCTAAAATAGAACTATACTGTTTAGAGAAGACGCAGTTTATGAGCATGTCGTGGGATTGAGCTTCCCTGGTTTCTCTATATGACAACGGACACAAAACTACACACAGGGAACAGAGGAGCTTGACAGACAGTTATCTGAGAGTCCCATTTTCAGCTGCAGAGAACAATCACATCAGGGAAGTCAACGTGCAGGCTCAACAGCAGCCTCTCAAGCCAGCTCTCTGGTAAAAATAGGGGAAACGTATGGTTCCAGCACCTATATAACATATATTTGTCACAGGGACTGTGGCTTACGGCCACACTGCCCTGAACACGCCCGATCTCGTCCGATCTCGGAAGCCAAGCAGGGTCGGGCCTGGTTAGTACTTGGATGGGAGACCGCTTGGGAATACCAGGTGCTGTAAGCTTTTTTCTCTTCTCTCTGCGGCCTGCATGTAACATCTGACCATCACCGTGTGCCACACAGACACCAGGAAGTTAACCAGCTTGGGCTGCTGCTGATTGGTTGGCAGACACCTCTGTTTCTGTTTGGCTCTCAGTCTCCATGTTGCTGATCCTGGATCTGCTGAGATGTCCCAGCAGGCCATTGTTGGCTTTGATCCTCATACATTTAACTTTGTCCTGAGAAAGGACAAGTTCCAAAAAGTCAAACAGGGACTACTTTTGCATTTGACGTAGCCAAACTGCATGCGCCTGGAGAAGCCAAAAGGCTTACAGCACCTGGTATTCCCAGGCGGTCTCCCATCCAAGTACTAACCAGGCCCAACTCTGCTTGGCTTCTGAGATCGGACGAGATCAGGCGTGTTCAGGGTGGTGTGGCCGTAAGCCAGCAATGGAGTCACAAACCAGCTTTTTATAGATTCTGAAACAGAATCTGTTATTGTATTCCGACTTCTAAAATAGAACTATACTGTTTAGAGAAGACGCAGTTTATGAGCATGTCGTGGGATTGAGCTTCCCTGGTTTCTCTATATGACAACGGACACAAAACTACACACAGGGAACAGAGGAGCTTGACAGACAGTTATCTGAGAGTCCCATTTTCAGCTGCAGAGAACAATCACATCAGGGAAGTCAACGTGCAGGCTCAACAGCAGCCTCTCAAGCCAGCTCTCTGGTAAAAATAGGGGAAACGTATGGTTCCAGCACCTATATAACATATATTTGTCACAGGGACTGTGGCTTACGGCCACACTGCCCTGAACACGCCCGATCTCGTCCGATCTCAGAAGCCAAGCAGGGTCGGGCCTGGTTAGTACTTGGATGGGAGACCGCTTGGGAATACCAGGTGCTGTAAGCTTTTTTCTCTTCTCTCTGCGGCCTGCATGTAACATCTGACCATCACCGTGTGCCACACAGACACAGACACCAGGAAGTTAACCAGCTTGGGCTGCTGCTGATTGGTTGGCAGACACCTTTGTTTCTGTTTGGCTCTCAGTCTCCATGTTGCTGATCCTGGATCTGCTGAGATGTCCCTGCAGGCCATTGTTGGCTTTGATCCTCATACATTTAACTTTGTCCTGAGAAAGGACAAGTTCCAAAAAGTCAAACAGGGACTACTTTTGCATTTGACGTAGCCAAACTGCATGCGCCTGGAGAAGCCAAAAGGCTTACAGCACCTGGTATTCCCAGGCGGTCTCCCATCCAAGTACTAACCAGGCCCAACTCTGCTTGGCTTCTGAGATCGGACGAGATCAGGCGTGTTCAGGGTGGTGTGGCCGTAAGCCAGCAATGGAGTCACAAACCAGCTTTTTATAGATTCTGAAACAGAATCTGTTATTGTATTCCGACTTCTAAAATAGAACTATACTGTTTAGAGAAGACGCAGTTTATGAGCATGTCGTGGGATTGAGCTTCCCTGGTTTCTCTATATGACAACGGACACAAAACTACACACAGGGAACAGAGGAGCTTGACAGACAGTTATCTGAGAGTCCCATTTTCAGCTGCAGAGAACAATCACATCAGGGAAGTCAACGTGCAGGCTCAACAGCAGCCTCTCAAGCCAGCTCTCTGGTAAAAATAGGGGAAACGTATGGTTCCAGCACCTATATAACATATATTTGTCACAGGGACTGTGGCTTACGGCCACACTGCCCTGAACACGCCCGATCTCGTCCGATCTCGGAAGCCAAGCAGGGTCGGGCCTGGTTAGTACTTGGATGGGAGACCGCTTGGGAATACCAGGTGCTGTAAGCTTTTTTCTCTTCTCTCTGCGGCCTGCATGTAACATCTGACCATCACCGTGTGCCACACAGACACAGACACCAGGAAGTTAACCAGCTTGGGCTGCTGCTGATTGGTTGGCAGACACCTCTGTTTCTGTTTGGCTCTCAGTCTCCATGTTGCTGATCCTGGATCTGCTGAGATGTCCCAGCAGGCCATTGTTGGCTTTGATCCTCATACATTTAACTTTGTCCTGAGAAAGGACAAGTTCCAAAAAGTCAAACAGGGACTACTTTTGCATTTGACGTAGCCAAACTGCATGCGCCTGGAGAAGCCAAAAGGCTTACAGCACCTGGTATTCCCAGGCGGTCTCCCATCCAAGTACTAACCAGGCCCAACTCTGCTTGGCTTCTGAGATCGGACGAGATCAGGCGTGTTCAGGGTGGTGTGGCCGTAAGCCAGCAATGGAGTCACAAACCAGCTTTTTATAGATTCTGAAACAGAATCTGTTATTGTATTCCGACTTCTAAAATAGAACTATACTGTTTAGAGAAGACGCAGTTTATGAGCATGTCGTGGGATTGAGCTTCCCTGGTTTCTCTATATGACAACGGACACAAAACTACACACAGGGAACAGAGGAGCTTGACAGACAGTTATCTGAGAGTCCCATTTTCAGCTGCAGAGAACAATCACATCAGGGAAGTCAACGTGCAGGCTCAACAGCAGCCTCTCAAGCCAGCTCTCTGGTAAAAATAGGGGAAACGTATGGTTCCAGCACCTATATAACATATATTTGTCACAGGGACTGTGGCTTACGGCCACACTGCCCTGAACACGCCCGATCTCGTCCGATCTCGGAAGCCAAGCAGGGTCGGGCCTGGTTAGTACTTGGATGGGAGACCGCTTGGGAATACCAGGTGCTGTAAGCTTTTTTCTCTTCTCTCTGCGGCCTGCATGTAACATCTGACCATCACCGTGTGCCACACAGACACAGACACCAGGAAGTTAACCAGCTTGGGCTGCTGCTGATTGGTTGGCAGACACCTCTGTTTCTGTTTGGCTCTCAGTCTCCATGTTGCTGATCCTGGATCTGCTGAGATGTCCCAGCAGGCCATTGTTGGCTTACTGACTCAGGTTGCTAAAAGTTAACCTGGAAAGAAGCACAAGTTCCTTAGACCATTTGATGAAACAAAACAGAGGGCAGACGTTTCGTTTATCACTTGATCTTCTGCACAAATTGATCTCTGAAGATACAGCTCCTTGTTCTGACATGTATCTCGTTGTCGTGGCCGAGAGGTTAAGGCGATGGATTTGAAATCCATTGCGGTCTCCCTGCGTAGGTTCAAATCCTGCCGACAACGATAACTTTACTGACTCAGGGTTGCTAAAAGTTAACCTGGAAAGAAGCACAAGTTCCTTGGACCATTTGATTAAACAAAACAAAGGCCAGATCACATGTTGATCACATGAACTCCTGCACAGATTGATCTCTGAAGACACAGCTCCTTCCTCTGACCCATTTTGAAAGATTGACCATTTCTAACAAACAAACAAAAAAGCTTTTTCTTGATCGCCTTAACTTAGGTCTGTCTCAGGAGTTTAAGTCCTTCATGAAAAGGATGATTTGTAACCGTTGAATGTCAAAGGTGAACACGAGTGTATGTCGTTGTCGTTGCCGAGAGGTTAAGGCGATGGATTTGAAATCCATTGGGGTCTCCCCGCGTAGGTTCAGGTCCTGCCGATAACATTATTGACTCAGGGTTGCGAAAAGTTAACCTGGAAAGAAGCACAAGTTCCTTGGACCATTTGATTAAACAAAACAAAGGCCAGATCACATGTTGATCACATGAATTCCTGCACAGATTGATCTCTAAAGACACAGCTCCTTCCTCTGACCCATTTTGAAAGATTGACCATTTCTAACAAACAAACAAAAAAGCTTTTTCTTGATCGCCATAACTTAGGTCTGTCTCAGTAGTTGAAGTCCTTCATGAAAATGATGATTTGTAACCGTTGAATGTCAAAGGTGAACACGAGTGTATGTCGTTGTCGTGGCCGAGAGGTTAAGGCGATGGATTAGAAATCCATTGGGGTCTCCCAGCGCAGGTTCGAGTCCTGCCGACAACGATAACATTATTGACTCAGGGTTAAAAAGTTAACCTGGAAAGAAGCACAAGTTCCTTGGACCATTTGATTAAACAAAACAAAGGCCAGATCACATGTTGATCACATGAACTTCTGCACAGATTGATCTCTGAAGATACACCTCCTTCCTCTGACCCTTTTTGAAAGATTGACCATTTCTAACAAACAAACAAAAAAGCTTTTTCTTGATCGCCATAACTTAGGTCTGTCTCAGGAGTTGAAGTCCTTCATAAAAATGATGATTTGTAACCGTTGAATGTCAAAGATGAACATACATGTATGTCGTTGTCGTGGCCGAGAGGTTAAGGCGATGGATTTGAAATCCATTGGGGTCTCCCCGCGCAGGTTCAAATCCTGCCGACAACGATAACTTTACTGACTCAGGGTTGCTAAAAGTTAACCTGGAAAGAAGCACAAGTTCCTTGGACCATTTGATTAAACAAAACAAAGGCCAGATCACATGTTGATCACATGAACTCCTGCACAGATTGATCTCTGAAGACACAGCTCCTTCCTCTGACCCATTTTGAAAGATTGACCATTTCTAACTAACAAACAAAAAAGCTTTTTCTTGATCGCCATAACTTAGGTCTGTCTCAGGAGTTGAAGTCCTTCATGAAAATGATGATTTGTAACCGTTGAATGTCAAAGATGAACACGAGTGTATGTCGTTGTCGTGGCCGAGAGGTTAAGGCGATGGATTAGAAATCCATTGGGGTCTCCCTGCGCAGGTTCGAGTCCTGCCGACAACGATAACATTATTGACTCAGGGTTGCGAAAATTTAACCTGGAAAGAAGCACAAGTTCCTTGGACCATTTGATTAAACAAAACAAAGGCCAGATCACATGTTGATCACATGAACTCCTGCACAGATTGATCTCTAAAGACAAAGCTCCTTCCTCTGACCCATTTTGAAAGATTGACCATTTCTAACAAACAAACAAAAAAGCTTTTTCTTGATCGCCATAACTTAGGTCTGTCTCAGTAGTTGAAGTCCTTCATGAAAATGATGATTTGTAACCGTTGAATGTCAAAGGTGAACACGAGTGTATGTCGTTGTCGTGGCCGAGAGGTTAAGGCGATGGATTTGAAATCCATTGGGGTCTCCCCGCGTAGATTCAAATCCTGCCGACAACGATAACTTTACTGACTCAGGGTTGCTAAAAGTTAACCTGGAAAGAAGCTCAAGTTCCTTGGACCATTTGATTAAACAAAACAAAGGCCAGATCACATGTTGATCACATGAACTCCTGCACAGATTGGTCTCTGAAGAGACAGCTCCTTCCTCTGACCCATTTTGAAAGATTGACCATTTCTAACAAACACACAAAAAAGATTTTTCTTGATCGCCATAACTTTGGTCTGTCTCAGGAGTTGAAGTCCTTCATGAAAATGATGATTTGTAACCGTTGAATGTCAAAGATGAACATACATATATCTCGTTGTTGTGGCGGAGAGGTTAAGGCCATGGATTAGAAATCCATTGGGGTCTCCCTGCGCAGGTTCGAGTCCTGCCGACAACGATAACATTATTGACTCAGGGTTGCGAAAAGTTAACCTGGAAAGAAGCACAAGTTCCTTGGACCATTTGATTAAACAAAAAAAAGGCCAGATCACATGTTGATCACATGAACTCCTGCACAGATTGATCTCTAAAGACAAAGCTCCTTCCTCTGACCCATTTTGAAAGATTGACCATTTCTAACAAACAAACAAAAAAGCTTTTTCTTGATCGCCATAACTTAGGTCTGTCTCAGGAGTTGAAGTCCTTCATAAAAATGATGATTTGTAACCGTTGAATGTCAAAGATGAACATACATGTATGTCGTTGTCGTGGCCGAGAGGTTAAGGCGATGGATTTGAAATCCATTGGGGTCTCCCCGCGCAGGTTCAAATCCTGCCGACAACGATAACTTTACTGACTCAGGGTTGCTAAAAGTTAACCTGGAAAGAAGCACAAGTTCCTTGGACCATTTGATTAAACAAAACAAAGGCCAGATCACATGTTGATCACATGAACTCCTGCACAGATTGATCTCTGAAGACACAGCTCCTTCCTCTGACCCATTTTGAAAGATTGACCATTTCTAACTAACAAACAAAAAAGCTTTTTCTTGATCGCCATAACTTAGGTCTGTCTCAGGAGTTGAAGTCCTTCATGAAAATGATGATTTGTAACCGTTGAATGTCAAAGATGAACACGAGTGTATGTCGTTGTCGTGGCCGAGAGGTTAAGGCGATGGATTAGAAATCCATTGGGGTCTCCCTGCGCAGGTTCGAGTCCTGCCGACAACGATAACATTATTGACTCAGGGTTGCGAAAATTTAACCTGGAAAGAAGCACAAGTTCCTTGGACCATTTGATTAAACAAAACAAAGGCCAGATCACATGTTGATCACATGAACTCCTGCACAGATTGATCTCTAAAGACAAAGCTCCTTCCTCTGACCCATTTTGAAAGATTGACCATTTCTAACAAACAAACAAAAAAGCTTTTTCTTGATCGCCATAACTTAGGTCTGTCTCAGTAGTTGAAGTCCTTCATGAAAATGATGATTTGTAACCGTTGAATGTCAAAGGTGAACACGAGTGTATGTCGTTGTCGTGGCCGAGAGGTTAAGGCGATGGATTTGAAATCCATTGGGGTCTCCCCGCGTAGATTCAAATCCTGCCGACAACGATAACTTTACTGACTCAGGGTTGCTAAAAGTTAACCTGGAAAGAAGCTCAAGTTCCTTGGACCATTTGATTAAACAAAACAAAGGCCAGATCACATGTTGATCACATGAACTCCTGCACAGATTGGTCTCTGAAGAGACAGCTCCTTCCTCTGACCCATTTTGAAAGATTGACCATTTCTAACAAACACACAAAAAAGATTTTTCTTGATCGCCATAACTTTGGTCTGTCTCAGGAGTTGAAGTCCTTCATGAAAATGATGATTTGTAACCGTTGAATGTCAAAGATGAACATACATATATCTCGTTGTTGTGGCGGAGAGGTTAAGGCCATGGATTAGAAATCCATTGGGGTCTCCCTGCGCAGGTTCGAGTCCTGCCGACAACGATAACATTATTGACTCAGGGTTGCGAAAAGTTAACCTGGAAAGAAGCACAAGTTCCTTGGACCATTTGATTAAACAAAAAAAAGGCCAGATCACATGTTGATCACATGAACTCCTGCACAGATTGATCTCTAAAGACAAAGCTCCTTCCTCTGACCCATTTTGAAAGATTGACCATTTCTAACAAACAAACAAAAAAGCTTTTTCTTGATCGCCATAACTTAGGTCTGTCTCAGTAGTTGAAGTCCTTCATGAAAATGATGATTTGTAACCGTTGAATGTCAAAGGTGAACATACATGTATGTCGTTGTCGTGGCCGAGAGGTTAAGGCGATGGATTTGAAATCCATTGGGGTCTCCCCGCGTAGATTCAAATCCTGCCGACAACGATAACTTTACTGACTCAGGGTTGCTAAAATTTAACCTGGAAAGAAGCACAAGTTCCTTGGACCATTTGATTAAACAAAAAAAAGGCCAGATCACATGTTGATCACATGAACTTCTGCACAGATTGATCTCTGAAGATACAGCTCCTTCCTCTGACGCTTTTTAAAAGATTGACCATTTCTAACAAACAAACAAAAAAGCTTTTTCTTGATCGCCATAACTTAGGTCTGTCTCAGGAGTTGAAGTCCTTCATGAAAATGATGATTTGTAACCGTTGAATGTCAAAGATGAACATACATGTATGTCGTTGTCGTGGCCGAGAGGTTAAGGCGATGGATTAGAAATCCATTGGGGTCTCCCCGCGCAGGTTAGAGTCCTGCCGACAACGATAACATTATTGACTCAGGGTTAAAAAGTTAACCTGGAAAGAAGCACAAGTTCCTTGGACCATTTGATTAAACAAAACAAAGGCCAGATCACATGTTGATCACATGAACTCCTGCACAGATTGATCTCTAAAGACAAAGCTCCTTCCTCTGACCCATTTTGAAAGATTGACCATTTCTAACAAACAAACAAAAAAGCTTTTTCTTGATCGCCATAACTTAGGTCTGTCTCAGGAGTTGAAGTCCTTCATGAAAATGATGATTTGTAACCGTTGAATGTCAAAGATGAACATACATGTATGTCGTTGTCGTGGCCGAGAGGTTAAGGCGATGGATTTGAAATCCATTGGGGTCTCCCCGCGTAGGTTCAAATCCTGCCGACAACGATAACATTATTGACTCAGGGTTGCGAAAAGTTAACCTGGAAAGAAGCACAAGTTCCTTAGACCATTTGATGAAACAAAACAGAGGGCAGACGTGTCGTTTATCACATGAACTTCTGCACAGATTGATCTCTGAAGATACAGCTCCTTCCTCTGACCCTTTTTGAAAGATTGACCATTTCTAACAAACAAACAAAAAAGCTTTTTCTTGATCGCCATAACTTAGGTCTGTCTCAGGAGTTGAAGTCCTTCATGAAAATGATGATTTGTAACCGTTGAATGTCAAAGATGAACATACATGTATGTCGTTGTCGTGGCCGAGAGATTAAGGCGATGGATTTGAAATCCATTGGGGTCTCCCCGCGTAGGTTCAAATCCTGCCGACAACGATAACATTATTGACTCAGGGTTGCGAAAAGTTAACCTGGAAAGAAGCACAAGTTCCTTAGACCATTTGATGAAACAAAACAGAGGGCAGACGTGTCGTTTATCACATGAACTTCTGCACAGATTGATCTCTGAAGATACAGCTCCTTCCTCTGACCCTTTTTGAAAGATTGACCATTTCTAACAAACAAAAAATAAGCTTTTTCTTGATCGCCATAACTTAGGTCTGTCTCAGGAGTTGAAGTCCTTCATGAAAATGATAATTTGTAACCGTTGAATGTCAAAGATGAACATACATGTATGTAGTTGTCGTGGCCGAGAGGTTAAGGCGATGGATTAGAAATCCATTGGGGTCTCCCAGCACAGCTTCGAGTCTTGCCGACAACGATAACATTATTGACTCAGGGTTGCGAAAAGTTAACCTGGAAAGAAGCACAAGTTCCTTGGACCATTTGATTAAACAAAACAAAGGCCAGATCACATGTTGATCACATGAACTCCTGCACAGATTGATCTCTAAAGACAAAGCTCCTTCCTCTGACCCATTTTGAAAGATTGACCATTTCTAACAAACAAACAAAAAAGCTTTTTCTTGATCGCCATAACTTAGGTCTGTCTCAGTAGTTGAAGTCCTTCATGAAAATGATGATTTGTAACCGTTGAATGTCAAAGGTGAACACGAGTGTATGTCGTTGTCGTGGCCGAGAGGTTAAGGCGATGGATTTGAAATCCATTGGGGTCTCCCCGCGTAGGTTCAAATCCTGCCGACAACGATAACTTTACTGACTCAGGGTTGCTAAAAGTTAACCTGGAAAGAAGCACAAGTTCCTTGGACCATTTGATTAAACAAAACAAAGGCCAGATCACATGTTGATCACATGAACTCCTGCACAGATTGGTCTCTGAAGAGACAGCTCCTTCCTCTGACCCATTTTGAAAGATTGACCATTTCTAACAAACACACAAAAAAGCTTTTTCTTGATCGCCATAACTTTGGTCTGTCTCAGGAGTTGAAGTCCTTCATGAAAATGATGATTTGTAACCGTTGAATGTCAAAGATGAACATACATATATCTCGTTGTTGTGGCCGAGAGGTTAAGGCGATGGATTAGAAATCCATTGGGGTCTCCCCGCGTAGGTTCAAATCTTGCTGACAACGATAACATTATTGACTCAGGGTTGCGAAAAGTTAACCTGGAAAGAAGCACAAGTTCCTTAGACCATTTGATGAAACAAAACAGAGGGCAATCTAGTCCCCCCTGCCTCCCTTGAACTATGTGGGAGAAGGATGTCATGACATGCCCATGACTTCTGGCCTAGTTACATCCTGGACCTTGTTGACTGGTTCATATGAATATTGTTGATAGTTAGACCATTACACTAACCGAGACCATTACAACTGGTCTCGGTTAGTGGAGCACAGCTGACGGCTTCTTCCGGCTTCCCCAAATTTAAAAGAACACAGGAGAGATTACGGATTTTGCACACGGTAAGCTCTTCCATTGTTACTTCTGCGCAGGGGGGCTGCTGAAATTGTTTGGGAAATTTTGGGCCAAGAGGTGCCAGTTTGAATTGAGATTAAAATTGGGTGAACAGCAGCTTATGTGAGTTGTAAAGCAGACAGCTGTGAGCAGCTGGTCGGGCTATTGTGTTGTTGTATTTTTGTGGTTGATAAAGACTAGTCGCTAATGCTCGGGCAGGAAATAAATCGATGAGTTTAAACTGGAATAGTGGATACGCTTTTAGAGCAGGCAGAGTGGAAATCACTCGTTCATAGTGATGTCATAGAGCCAACGGCCGACCTTTAATGCATTGGGGGTAGGAATACCGTGGGACTATGGTTCGCATTAGTCATTAATATATGTGAAAATTATTTTCACTAGTCAAGGAGTAGACGAATGCTGGTAATTGATTGACTTGCGAACATAAAGGTTTGAAGGTGGAATCAAAAGAGCAGTTCAAGAAAACTCCGAAAAAGTCAATTCCAGTTCTATACGGGCACATTTTAAATATATATGTTTATATCATTTTATATCTGCTTAGAACTCTTTGGAGTTATCCGAGACCTCAGTATAAAGACATTTTGAGAAGAAAATTCAAATTCGTTTATGTATTGACCACAGGAGATTATTATTGAGAGGTCACAGCGAAGCTGATAAATACACGTCAGCATTTGTTGCATTGGTCAAGAAACCATATCACAAGGCTTGTAGGGAAAACACATTTTGTATTCCCTATATTGCCGACACCAACATCTCCTGAAAAATTAAAAGTCTAAATGAAAGAAATTGATCATTTAAAAATGTGAAGATTTGAACGGTGACTGACATGACTTTGATCAACTGACTTGGTGTGAGTGTGTGGGACCGGTCTCTGTTTGTCTGTCAATGTGTGTGAAATCCTGCTGTTTTATGTGAATCTAAAAAAAGAAGAAAAGAAAAAAGGTTCTGACTCATATCATCCCTTGACTTTTGAGTATTCGTAGTATTTTAAGTTAAACTCAGATTTGCTTCATTGTTATAATTTGCTTCATTGTTATAATTTGCTTAATTGTTATAGTCGCCACATTAATAACTTGGGAAGATAAGGAGTTGTTGCAGTAATGTGCTATGATTTTTAAACGCTGAATGTTGATTTCTTTAAGATTGTGTATGTTGGTTGAGTGCACCTTGTTATTATTGAATTATTGAATACTGCTGTGATTGGTGTTAAGTTTCTAAAGTTCTATTTTCAACGGACTTGTTGAAGGTGTTTGGATTTCAGGGGGAGACAGAGAGTGCTGCGCGCTCCCGCGGCTGGTGTGTAGGCGCGTGGTCTGTCCTTGACATTTTTCTGCTGCTTCAAATGTTCGTGTGTGATCACGTTTTCTTTCCTTGTGTCTTCCAGGGGCACTTTATGGTTGAACTGTAATAATTATTAGTTTTCTTTAGGTAATGTGCTAATTGCAGAGTTGTTATCAGTCGAGTAAATGTTGGTTTCGCAATTCCTAAGGGAGAGTTTCTGTCCTTAGGCCATTGATTCATCACGTCGTTCGACGTGAATGTGACATTCCTGATAAAGAAAGTTTTTCGCTTATGCATTGTTTCTGTATCTTTTGATTTGTATTGTCCCTGTTCTGTTGTATTTCTTTCTCTTTCTTAACAAACGCCATTTTGAGGTGAAGAATAGTGCAGCTGTTATTTCTGTGTTGTTTGGTTTGTATTTTTTTCTCTGTCCAGCTGGAAAGTTTGTATTTCTTCCTCTTTCTTAACTTGTCACAAAAAGTGTAACAAACGCCATTTTGAGTTGGGGTGTGGTTCAATTGTTATGTCTGGTTCAATTGTTATGTTTGGGAGGAGTTAATAACAGCCTGGGAAGTAGACGTGGTGATGTGTTCATATTTGATTGGTTAGAATTCACGTGATTCATTGGAGGCGGGCTTAGAGGTGTGTTCATATTTTAGTGGTTAGAAGTTACGTGTCTCAGACGTGTTTCATTGGAGATAGATTTAGAGGTGTGTCCGGATTTCATTGGTCAAAAAATATTTTTATTTCATTGGTCAGAATTGACGTAGCGGTGACGTGCATTGGATCATCCGGATTGGTGGGAGACATTGTGTGTGGATTGGATCGGTAACATCCGGATGTGAGCAAAGGTTGGGGCAACGCCTTTAGTCTGAGTCACTTCAAACAGAGTAAGCATTAACTGAGCTTTCGATTAGCAATAAATTAACATTGGGTAGCATTGGTAATACAGCTCGTATTGATTAGCAATAAGTAGTATTGATTAGCAATTACTATCATTGTTTAGCAGTGATTAGCATTGGGTAACAAGAAAGTTAGTGTTGATTAGCAATAACTAGCATTGACTAGCAATGACTAACATTGATTAGCGATAATTAGCATGGAGTAGCATAATTAGCATTCGAGTAGCATTGGTCAACAAGGAAGCTAGTATTGGTTAGCAATAAGTAGCATTGATTAGCAATAGTTAGCATTGGTTAGCATTGTTAGCATTTCGTTAGCCATAATTAGCATTGATCAGAAACAAAATTAGCATTGATTAGCAATAGTAATAAGGCAAATATTGGTTTAAATCTTAATTAGCAATAGGTTAGCATTGATTAGCAACAGCTAGGAAGCTAACATATATTGGCATTGGTTAGCAAACATTAACATTAGCAATAATAGTAACCTAACTCCAAACTAGAAGTCAAAAAGCTAAATTAGCCTAACATTGAATTAACATTGGTTTAATTTAAAAAAAAAAAAAACAACCGAGAGCATAAGCTTTCAAAGCTAACATAGGCTAACCTTAACAGTAGCAGTTGCAATATCCAATCCAATAATTAGCTGCATCTAAGCTAAATTTAGCCGAGCATTAAATTAGCAGTGATTAGAGTTAAATAATTAGTTAATTTAAATTGACTTTCAAAAAAAAAAAAAAAAGGGGGGGAATAAGAATAATAAATAAGGAAAATTTAGAAAATAAATAAGTAAAGAAAAAGTCAAAAGTCAATAGAAGGGAACTAACTAGGTGAAACAATGGATGTAACACCAACAATAATCATCAGCGCCAAACATCCTGAACATTCCAAAGATATTAAGAAGATATCTCTAAAATGGGAAAAACGAACAAAAAGTAATGTCTCACCCTGGCCAAAAGGTGGCACTTTCAATGTAACTACCTGTAAGATTATGGAACAAAGGATTAAAGCTTACAAACCAAAGGACAAAAGCAAAAAGAGACAGGAAAAGAGAGAGCTTGAATTAAAAGTTTTAGATTTCTTTGAAAATGCAGAGCTATATCCAACACTGCCAGGAGCAGTAAACATACAAGGAGATTCTGAAATAAAAAATCATAAAATATCTCATGAACGTCCAGAACCACAAAGAGCTACATCAAGCAGTCATGGAGCTCCTGAGCCAGGCGCCGTCTGTAATTCAGATCAGGCAGGGGGACAGCTCCCACAATATCAAAAATCACCAGAACTGGCACCACCAGTTCAAAAGGCATCTTCTGAAGAACATAAGAGTCCAACAGCGTCAGCACCGAGTTTGATAGAAATGACGCAGGGACAGTATGTGCCGTGGCAGACGCTCGACCTAGGGGGGCTGGTTGCCAGACTGCCGGACATTCACACAGGTGCAAGTAGATGGATAAGAGCTTTTGAACAAGAGACATAAACTGTTGACTGTGGGACACATTAAGGCAGTGTGGGCACTGTGTTTTGGAACTTCTACCATGGAGGGCATTTTGAGACACAGTGAGAATGACTGGATGTTAAGCCACCAAGCTGATGGAACTGATTTTAATGCATATCGAGCTGCACTCTGGAGAGCGTTACGAGCTGAGTTTCCTGTGGGAGTGGACCTCGAAGCATTAAAGGGGGAGCCACTGTCAGGAACAGAGAGTCCGGCTGTGTACATTGCACAACAATTGAAGAAATGGAGACAAGAGTCTGAGGGAGAAATCGAGAAGAGCCCAGCTTGGGTGACATTGTTCAGAGTTTCCATCAAAGAGGCTCTGCCTGCCCCAGTTCAGGGGAGGCTGGAGGATGTGGTGGGGTTGAATTCAATGTCACATGGACAATTCCGAGACCACGTGGTGCATGCAGTAAACAAATACAGAAAAGAACTGAAACGGAAGGAGCAGGAGGAGGATATGCAAAGGGAACTTGCACGGTTGCAGTTAGAAGAACTGCAAGCGAAGCAAGAAGTACGAAATGAGGCCATGACAGCGGGGGCCGCTGAACAGCCATTACAGGGGCAAGTCCATCGTCGACCCTGTCAAAGGTCAAGAAGAGGTGCACCTGGAGGACGAAGGTCCTCGGGGGCATGTTGGGCCTGTGGCGAGAGGGGACACTTTGTTTACAGCTGTCCGAGAGCACCGAGAAACCCGAGTGTTCGGCAGGACCGTGGCCAGTCCCTGGGGGGCGGAACAAGTGACCCGGCAGGTCCAAGGCGTTCCTCTGGCAGAGGAATCCCAGTATTGGTTTACATTGACATATAGAGGTAAGAAGTACACTTACATCGGACGTACTCAAAAGGGTTTAAAAACCGCCCTCAGGTGTGTCATTATTACAAAACAAAACAAAGTTTTTAAGTTAAATGTGTCACGATTACTAAGTTTCTAAAACTTAAATGTAAATAGGTCACTGTTACTAGAACAGAACAAAACAAAGTTTCTGAATTTAAAATTTAAATGTGCCACTATTACGAAGTTCTAAAATTTGAACGGAACAAAGTTTCTAATTTAAATTTTAGCATTGATAGTCTGAATTAGAGTATCTATTTAGCCCATAGGGAATTACTGATATCTCTCCATCCCACTTGGAGGGAGTAAGAAAAGCGCCATGTCCAAAATAAATGAATAAATAACTAATGAATAAATAAGTAAGATTAAAATACAACAAGTATGATCTTCTTTTGGGAGGATTATGCAATAAAATGCGCTTCCTCTGGAAGGAATCATGAAAAATCCAAAGATCAAAAGTTGAAAGCACAACTGGAGAGGACAACCGAGGCTAAGTTAGCCTTTGAAAATTTGAAACGAAATTAGCAAAAGTTATCCAAAACGGCCAACACGAGTCTATGAGAAGCCATTTTTCTTATATGTCTCCAATAAAAACCATAAGATTTCAGAACTAATAAATCAGAGTAGGTATGTTGTGACTCGGACAGGATGTTTGCAGGTTGTGCATCTTTTGACACGTCCAGATGTGAGAATACAGAAGTGTACTACATCAGATCCTGCGGATGTCATTCCACGTGAGTTTGAAGGAGAACCACATGAGCGTGTGTCAGAAGCTGTGAGATACATTAAACGGAGACCTGACTAAGAAGCAACTTCACTTGTGCAGGCTGACGTCACTTATGTTGTGCATGGTTCATGTTGTGAGATCATTTGGGTGATCATGCAGGTTTTGCAGTTGTGAAACAGGAAGGTGGAGAACTTTGTGACGGTGAAAGCTGAGAAGTGTGAACGGCCATGTTCGGCAGAGTTGGCTGAACTGAAGGCACTAACGGAAGCATGTTGACTGGTGTAAGGTAAGGTTACGAATGTGTACACAGATTCTGCATATGCTCATGATATTTGCTATTTGTTTGAAGCAGTTTTGAAGCAGAGAGGGTTCAGGAGGTCAGACGGAAGTCCAGTGCAACATGAGGTCCAAATGAAGGAGCTGATTGCAGTCATGAAAATTGGAAATTTGCAGTGATACAGTGTCAAATAATCGTAGAGGTAACAAAATGGTTGGTAAAGGTAATATCGCTTCTGATGAAGCAGCGAAAGTAGCATCAAAGTGCCAGCTTGCTGTTTTGGCACCAATGGTGTTACTGGAGCCAGAGGTCGCGCCATCACAAGGATATTGGTCATACATATTGGATAAATAGTCGTAAAAAAATTTTTGGTAAGAGAATTGATTAATCTGTTCATCATTCCATCAGAGATTAGCTCAAATAATGGTTAAGTGTTTGTTTAGAAAAGTGCAAGAGGCATTCTGCAGCAGCTGCGAATCAAGCAGCGCTGTGGGGCCGTTTATCATCCACAGAGTCAAGGGATGGTTGAGAGGACCAATGGAACCTGGAAAGTGAAATTGAATTGAATCTGTGCTTCAACTAAACTAACTAGATGCTTTGCCGTTTGCACTAATGAGCTATCGGATGCAGACTCACAGAGTCACGCACTAACACCGCATAAATGCTAACGGGTCGACCCATGCCGGCACCTCAGTTCCCACTCGAGCAGCTGCAAACAGAGTTGAAAGCTTACATGAGGCAACTGACTGCAATCCACAGAACAATCTATCTACAGGAAAAGTCCAGAGACGTGAGTCTCGAACAGCCGGTTGAGAGACCAGTGGTGCCGGGCGACCAGGTGCACATCAAAGTGTTCCGGAGGAAGTGGCTTGAGCCAAGACGAGAAGGTCCGTACGCAGTGGTGCGAGCAACGCCGACGGCAGTTCAAGTGGAAGGTAGCAACACATGGTACCATTTGAATCACTGCACTAAGGTTCGGACTAAAGACACAGACGGAGTTAAGTCCGAGGGAAAGGATGAACAAAAGGAAGAGGTTAAGATTTCTGACACTGTGAGCATCCAGGTGTGGGTGTTGGCCGACAGCATGGGCTCAGGAGAACGAGGCCTGGAGATGTTGGACGGGATCCCGCAAACAGGAGAGGCTGGAAGGGGTCCCGTGAGGAAACCACCCCGCAGGGAAGTAGCCAGCCTGGGTCAGATGAGTATGATGCAACAATACACACCCACTCAGACCATGCCACGCCACAAACTTTGCCAGCAATACACACTAGAGCTAGTCGTGAAGAGGTATCTGCTAAGCTTGAATTTAAGTTCATGGAATAAACGATTTGAGGAAGTGTGGATCATGGGTCCGGTGGAGGAGACGACCAAATCACCGCCTCTGGACGCCACAACAAAGGGGCAATCTGGTAAGATCATGTCAGATTGGGTCAGAAGAAGTTGTTCACTATGGTTGTAAGAATAGAAAGATTTCTCGTGGAAGTCTAGGGGGATTTGCTACCATTAGCACTACAGGATAGAATAATCATGTTAATCCAAGAACAGACGGAGTGTACATGCACAGGTAAAGTCAGGAAAACAGTGTAACTGTGGAAGAGGGTTTAAGGCAGCACAGGATATGTGGTATAGATGGGCATGGTACACTACGAGAGGACTGACAGCGACGGAGTGTCTCATATGCGCAGACGCTCCAGGAGCATTGCCTGTTGTTGTTTCGGAGCCACTTACCTTCAGAGACTGTGCGGTGGTCCAGCAACTGGAATGCAGAGAAGGTAGGTTCACATCGGCAGAGGATAAATGGTTATTGTTTCCTATGTGTGGTATTAAGTGCAGATTGATGTTAATTACAGTAGATTGGCACCCATCAAAATTTCTTCAGAAATTTTCTAGTTACATATAATACTACCAACGGGGAATTCGTAGCTACACGAGTGAAGGGGTTGCAGGCTTTGGAGAACAACTACATGAGACGAGTATGATGGCTTGGTAGAACAGACAAGTTTTAGAAGGTATATTAGAAGGGAAAATGGTGTGTGCCAGATGGTTGGGGAAAATGTTGTACATTTATACCCGGGAACACTGCAGCTGATAGAACGTTTACAACGGCCGTGAAGAAGATCAGAGAACGGAGAGAGGAGCTGACGTGTGATGCTGGTGGAGGTGAATGGTAGTGGACTGGTCTGTTTGGGATTTTGGGAGAAGGGGGAGCGATAGCAGTTAAGGCGGGAATAGCAATATTGTTGATAGTGAGGATGGTTTCCCTATTGGTGTGTTGCATTATACCCATTCTGAGAAGGTGTTTGCTGCAAGTGATGTTCAAACAAACAGGGGAAGGAATCAGGAGGCAGATGACCATGCGAGACCAGGTCTGAGGACCAACGCATGGGAGAGCGGGTCAACGAATGAAGGTTATCAACGGACGGTTCACAAGATTCTTTCCTCGAGTGTGGAACCAAGTTTAGTCTGATAGGGAGAAGAGATGCTGAAGATCTCTTTGATTGGGAGTGACGTACTGGCGACCTCTCCTCCCAGAGTTAGCTTAGCAGTTCCAGACCCAGCCGGACGGATGTTCGGCCAGGAGCAGACGACACCAGAGTACAGGAGATGGGACGGGACTGGAGGAGCTGCATTACATTGCATTTTATTACTATTGTTGTGTGATAATCCATAATTTTATGTATTGTACTTGATACAAAACGGTGATTAACTGATTTGATGGTGGTGTATTCAGTCTATGTGTATTATCAATCAGAACTGATCACTAATATGTGCATTGCCAGTTGTGTCAGTCAACTGTTCGGAGTGCGACCTTTGGTATAGTGGTCGGTCGCCAAGTGGGGTGGGGCCGTAGGTGAGTTTTCCCAAGATAAGAACATGAGTTACGAAAGTAGCAGCCGGTGGGTTTTTCGCACCTATGCACTGCGAACAGTGGACAAGTGTGATGGCAATGTAAAACTTGTAGTGTTGGTGAATTCAATATCGTTTAATTTAATTTAATCATTTAATGTGATTCGGGTACAC
Source organism: Odontesthes bonariensis (assembly GCF_027942865.1). NCBI lineage: Eukaryota > Metazoa > Chordata > Actinopteri > Atheriniformes > Atherinopsidae > Odontesthes > Odontesthes bonariensis. The sequence continues at coordinate 28,906,255 of NC_134516.1, forward strand.
ATGTATATATTCCTTTTCATTTATTCAAAATGGTCCCGTTGATTGATATTGTAGAATTATTAGAATAATTTAGTGTTGATTATGTTAATTAATTCTTAATTAACTATGTGGGATGATTTTCTTTCATTTTAGATTATTTCTTTATTAAATCACTGATAAGTGATTTCAGGGGGGACTATGTGGGAGAAGGATGTCATGACATGCTCATGACTTCTGGCCTAGTTACATCCTGTGCCTTGTTGACTGGTTCATATGAATATTGTTGATAGTTAGAATGAGCGTGTTTATGATAAACTGCGAAAGCTAGGCGCCTCCAGAGAGGGCCACGTACACTTGTTATGATAAAACGGTATAAAAGGGTGTCACAAGATGAGCTCGTCGGACATTTTGTACATTCTGTATGCATATTTGCTGTGACAGTTTGTTCAATAAACTCCCCAATGGACGGCTGACCAACGCGTGATTCGACTCATTTTCTCCACAACACCATGTGCTCTGTTTTACATATAACATCAGTTATAGAGGTAAACACGCAAAGTTAGCATATTGACAGGTTTCAAATATATTTTTCAGTGGCGGCCGTGCTTTGGCTCACTGGGCCTTCAGTGCGGGTTTACCGTCCATTCAGAGTCGCTATTTAAATCCGTCCTGAGTGCCCACATGGATCTGGATCTCACTAAGCGTGCTGTATGCCAATAAACACAGAGAGACAGCTGTTAGAAGACTTTCTTCTGCAGGTTTCCTTCTGATTTATTTATTTTTTAAACACATATTCAGCGGCAGGATGTTTATTCATCAATTAGCCTACTAATAATGAATTATGAGAGAGATTTCACGTGTTGAGAGCAGCTACCATTGTTATTGTTATTATTATCACGTATATCAGCAGTTCAGAAGATTTGATCATTTATATTTATAATATAATATTTATATATTTAAATAAAATACATAATACTCACAAGAGTTCCTGATTATTATCTATTTATTGACATAACACTGAGATGCTCCATATGTTAGTCCATTGTTGCCAGTTAACTGCAGCCTTGCACCTTTCAGCAGCAGCTGTTACCGCTGAGCAATCAGTTCCCTCTGCACTGAGGATCATATGAAAGCAGCTCCTGCAGCTTCAGGTTAGTGTCACAGGGCTCTGAACTTTGTGTTAGTGCAGTTTGGCAGCAGCAGGTCCCAGGCAAGCTTTAATTATATTGCAGCAGAATGAGGTGAGTAACTTCTAGTCTATCCCAGTGCTTCTAAGTGGTGGCACTGAACCTCTGCTGCCTTAAAGGTAGGGTAGGAGATCCTGGATTTTGAGTCCAGCGAAGCTGCATTTTGAAAATACACAGGTAAAAAGTCCCAACCCTTTTCTTCATTTTCCCACAGCAAGCATCGATCGTTGCCGTATTTAGTTTTTAGTATATGCTAACTATACGTTTAATAATGCTAGGTGCTAGCCAAGCTGGCTCTAGTTTAGCTTCCTGCCAAGCTTCTGGATGCGTAATTCGTTCACGGAGCAGGGTACGCGCACAGGGGGAAGGAGGGGGAGGGAGGAGCAGATTGCAGTTTGATAGACGGCATCAGTATCCAATCATTGTGTACGGTCCGTTCACAATGATTGGATACTGTTTTTCCTAGATTGTACGTTCTAGAGGCCACTAAAACTTTTCATATTTGTGTCAAAACTTTTGATTAATTGGTTGCAATGGGGGTGTGAAGAGTATTTCAAGCAATATGTAAAAAAAAAAAAAATGCTCCAGAAAAAGATCCCCTACCCCACCTTTAGATGTCTGAGGCAAGCAAAACCTTATTTGGTCGCAGCATTACACTATGAATATGCAGTTAAGCTCAACAGGACTGGGCATGTTAAGGGGAGGTGGGGGTTGGACCCCACTGGTCTCTAAATCTACTCAGAACTTCATATGAGATGTCCCTGTTTCTGCAGGGTTTTGTGGATTTCTTGTGTGCTGATTGGAAGCATTGCCTGCATTCCTGCACAAAGCGGTAAGCTGATCCCAATCAAAGCTCAGCAACTAAAAGCAGTTTAAATTGACTCCGGTGTAAATGGAAGGCTGATCTTAATTCTCCCTTTCCTCACCCATGTATTCAGTTTATGGACAAGCTCTATCTAAGCCAACGTATCAGAAAGCAGCTGGAACCAGTGGTTTTGCAGCACAGCAGCATGGCGCTCAGGGAGGTCAGTCTGGAGCTCCTGGCAGCAATTACCAGTTTGAAGATGGGAGCTGGAGCCTTTCATCTGACACCAGCGGCAAGGACGAGCCAGTCTTCACTCCTGTGACCGACGAGGATCAAGTCTACGCTTACAAATCTCGGTCCCGCTACAACAAGAAGCGTGTGCTGTTCAGCCAGTTCCGCTACAGCCCAACAGAATCTGAGCCAGACCACGGCAAAACATCTCAGCACAAGGTTCCAGTTCAGAGCGGCTTCTGAGGATCTTTCTGGTGAGGCTCATTTTACTCTGCATGTGTGCTCTCTGTAGCTGCTGGTAGGTGACTGACTTTCTTTGTCTTGCAGATCTGCATATTCTAGAGGCATCGCTGCTGCTACCGCTTGAATAAATGGCTTTTAACTTGAATACCTTGTTGCTCCCTCAAATGGCTCCTAGCTGTCTCTGGGTCATCCAGTTGTGGGTTGGAGGGGATAGTTCAGGGCCTGACAGGTTGACATGACTTAATCCTATAAATAAGGTGTTGGCATTAACTTAAGGACAGTATCTGCTTAAAGGTGCGCTTGTGAAGGTCTTGACAGCTTCAACTTGGAATGTATTCCCAACTAAAAATGGCTGAAAAGCCAACTGCAGCTCTCTGACAGCAGTGGGTAAAGGTGTGGCCTTGAGCTCTATCAGAAGATTCCACTGCTGCATATTGTGCTGAGGGGGAAACTTTTACACTCTGTAGCAATCCTCACCCTACAGCTCTGGGTAAGGGCAGACCCATCAGATGCTGGGGCCATGTGAAACCTGGACAGTAGTTTCTGCAAGTCCATGACCGAGGATGGCTTCATAACTATCTTCTGTGGCTGCAAAGGTCTTGTACTTTGAATACTTGTTATGAAGCTTGTGCAACAAATCAAAAGCTGTGGCAGCTACTTTTAGTGAAGTGGCTTTGGAACAATTTATTGGCTCAATGTTGTCACTTACTCACTACCTGGAAGTAAGTTGGATCAGGTGGTGGGGGCAAACATCTAGTGGAGGACCCTGTTCATGACATCTGAAACCCAAAGCAGAGTATTTTTATTAAATCTATACATTACCATTGAGGTTGGGTCATTGAAACTGAAAGGAGCCTCTCAGCCTCAATTGCAGAGCCTGTCATTTTCGCAGGCACAAAGAAAGTGATTTTAACCCCCAAATATATATATATATATATATAAAGCCCCGCCTGGAAATACTTCAGATTTTGGTCAGTTGATGGAAAAATTTGAGCCTTGAGACAAAGTTGCATACAAGCTACAGTTAGCTTATCATTCGACCACCAGCAACATGAAGTTAATTCTTGAAAATGTTCACCCAAATGGACTTGGCATAACATGAAACGAATTGTTAAATGTTTAAACTTGACTAAACTACCTATACAAGTACTTAAGTCAGTTTGTACTGTTATTGATGTAAAGCTGCCGTTGGCAGATTGAAAGCCAACAGATGCACGTGTCATTGACAATGCACCAATACAGATGTCTGAATGCATTGTTTTAGAAGGAATATTCAATCATTTTTGACAGCGCTAGTGTAGGGATACCCAGAGAAATAGAAATCATTTTTCATTATCCACTAGCTAGCCATTACTTTAGCATTCCATCCACAGGGTTTGGGGGAAAAAACCCAGACAAGGTCATCATATGGTAAGACTGCCGAAGACAGCACTGGCTGTGGCTTAACTGCAGAATAATATTTAAGGAGTATCCAGCCAAGTATTTCAAGGACAACGTTTGTTTGGCAAGCCTTCAGGTTGGCTACCGTGCACTCAGCTGTGCCCGAGTTATGTGGTGGCACAAAGTTGTACCAATTTCAAGCATGCACTGCATAGAAGGGGTTGTGTCTGGCTGCCATGTACAGGTGTAGAGAAATGGCTGTAAAGGATGCTGTAGCTGATCGCTATAGTCAATTGAGCAACGGGAGCAACTATTTAACACCTTCACAGCAATTCCTCTCAAGATGCAGAGCTTTGAGAAGCCATGTTAGAAACCAAAAGCAGAACGTCCGAGTCAAATATGACAGGTGATGCCTGCCATTTGCCTTGAACCCAGATGGTGTACACAGGACATTGTTTCCCTTAGTCAATCATTCTGAAGAGAGATCATGTGACAAGATTTTATTCAAAGACTAAAAAGAATCTTATGCTGTTGGGATTCAGCTTTCCAATCTGAAACAGAACCAGATCAGTTCCAGCATTGCGATAAAGACATTTGCAGGTACCACTCCCAACATACCCTCTGCACATCATGTTCAGCTCTAGCGGGCACTTGGGAAGAACTTTTTCTGCTGCCCAGAACCATGGCTGTCAGTAATATGCTCCTTCAAGTAGTGGACATCCTGAAAGTAGTCTTTGCCCTTCTCATGCTGCTGGCTGAAGGTGCTGTAGGTTCCAGAGGGGTACAAGCCGTACAAAAGCCTGTAGTCAAAGTTAGGAGATCCACCCACACCAAAGCGTGGCACCAGTACGGTTGCGGATCCTGGTCCAGACCCTTGGCGGTCATCCGGGTAGCCGAATTCCTCCGTCTGCTGCTGGTAATTCCCGAGTTCAGCTTCCTTTGTGACACTGGAGGTCTCCCCTGACTGGAGGACAGGGCCAGGTGGTGACAGAGGGGCTGCAGGGAGAACGTCAGTGAGGCTGAGGGCTTGGGCTGACGCATCCTCAAAGACTGAGGGAGCAATAGCCCACTGGGTTTCTGTGTGGAGACATTTCACAATTAGTCCTTTTCACAGCAGAAGTTCTGATAGCATAGAGTCTCAACATCGCAGTTTCTTAGGATGTAAAGTTAAAAGCTCCACCCCCCTCTTCTACAAAGATTTTGAGCAGACTGAGGCCCCGTTTACACGGTAGGAAGACGCAGATATTTTCCTGCGGTTTGGCCTCTCATTTACACCAAAACCCCGTTTTTAATCACAGAAAACGATTATTTCTAAAACTTCCGGCCAAAGTGGAGATTTCTGATAACGCCGGTTATGTGTTGCCGTGTCAACTGGGAGAAACGGCGTTTTAGGTTCTTAAACGTCACATTATGCGCCAGAAAATACTTAACGTCATGCGAGCGCCTTATGTTTACAGTTTATTTGGCTACTGATCAGGATTATCATGGATGTTAAAGTTCTACTAATTTTTACATTTGTGCAAACGATTCTGGCCTTATTGCATTGGCCACCCAAAACCTGCTCGCACAGTTCAAAATAGAGGAGCACCACTCTTCCGTGGCCGTTCCTGCGTCCAGTATGCACTGACTGTCTATATTTCCCTCTTATTGCCTTCAGTTTTGTTGTGATATTAGCTCGCGTCATCTCCTCCTTCACATGAGGAAAGTCCTCGATTCTGAGAATTGATTGGCTTGCATGGCTTTATTCCTTTCCCTACACTGCCGCTAATAGGTTTGGCATAGTTATTATGGGGCTTGACGGCGTATTTATGCGGGTTGATGTAAATGACAAGATTTTTGAAAACGATGTGTGCACAATATTATTGAAAACATGTTTGTTTCTCTAAATACCCGGCTATGTGTAAATGTGGCCTGAATAAGCACAGGTGTAATGCTCAGGTTCCCTTTGGTGCCCCAGTAAGGCTGCTTAAAGTGAAGGGCCTTTCCTACAAGCAGAAGGGAGCCATTATTACACACCTGAGCATCATTATGTTCTGGAAAAAAAAAATATCCAAACAAAGCAGGTTTCTGCTTCATAATAGAGCTCAGCAAGATTTGCTAGTGGCGAATTCGCTTCCTGCTTCTGAAGAGTGCAGACGTGTCTCTGCTTCCTCCTGCTGCTTATCGCTTTATTTGCTTTTAAATCATTTTACTTCTTTCCACAAGTCTTGGATATAATTTTATTCTTTTTCTTTTAAGTGAACCAAGACTTTTTAAAATCATTTTTATTCTTTTTACATCTTATCTGACGAGCCAGCGACTACAATCCTTTCAACATGCCCTGTGAAAGCTGTCGGATATATCAACAAGAAATTTGGGCGCTACAAGTAAGGATTTTTGCCTTAGAAACTGAAATGGGACTTCCTGAAACGCTCCCAATGGAATCCAGTGGTAAGAAGTCCACATTTACTTCCAAAGGAAAGGGTGAAAAAACTGCTACCTCCAACTTAAAGCTAAATGATACTGTGTCTTTTCCAAGCCTCTGTAAAGGCATGTATGATGGACTTGGTGCAAAGCCGAAGAATCGTCAAACTGTTGGTATCAACAGAGAATATGTAACATCACCCGGAATAAAGTTAACAAACAGATTTTTACCACTGTCAGAGCCAAATGTGACTGAGTGTAATAGACAGAGAGACGGTACAAAGAAGCAGATGGACAGAGAAACTGTGCCGAGTGTCAAGGTTAAAGATACTCTTGTGCTTGGAGACGGAGCCATATCTAATATAAACATAAACAGAATGGTTACATGCAGCTATCCAAGTGCCACCGTCTCTGACATCACAAGATTACTACCAGAGGTGCTGGCAAAACACCAAGGGGTGAAACAGCTGACTGTGCACGTGGGTGCAGTGGACATCAGAGAGAATCAGTCTGAAATCTTAAAAAAATGACTTTGAGAAACTGTTTGAGAGTCTTGATAAAGTGACAATACCAACATTCATAAGTGGACCTCTCCCAAACATCGACAGGAGGATCAACAAATTCAGCCGGCTGCTTCAGTTGAACACATGGCTGTCCAAAGTCTGTGAGCCCAGAGGACCTCATTTCATCGAGAACTTTAATCTTTTCTGGCAAAGAGATGATCTTGGTGCCCACAGCTGTCATTTCCAACAGCGTCAATGCTGTTGTCTAGGACGCTAAGGGCCTCTGTGTTGGTAAACACCATCTCAACCAGAGGTCCAAGGATGGAGTGAAGAGAGGGACAATCAGACTGTCCAATCAGAGAAATCTTATCCATATCCCTTGCAAGAACACAGTTCAACTATAACTAATCTCAAACACGCAGTACTCAATGTCAGATCTTTAAGTAACAAATCATTCTTAATTAATAGTTTTATTTCCTCTCACAATCTTGATTTTATGTTTTTAACTGAGACGTGGCTCGACAAAAACACAGCTAATGCAGTCCTGATTGAGTCTAGTCCACCTCACTTCAATTTTGTGTCTGAAACACGAGAAAACCAGAGGGGTGGGGGTGTTTGTGCCATGTTCAGGGGCAATATACCCACCCACAAGTTGTCATTTGGGTTTTTTTCATCATTTGAGTATGTGTCATTCAAAATGGAGATAAAACAATCTTCCATACTTTATATCACCATTTATAAACCACCACAGAATTGTTTTATTGATGATTTTACTGAACTACTTTCAATTGTGTGCACTGCTTTTGACTGTTTAGTCATAACAGGGCACTTGAATGTGCATGTGGACGTAGCGCATAACAAGGAAGCTAAAGAGCTCACTGCTGTCCTTGAAATGTTTGGTCTAACTCAGCATGTGACTGAGCCCACCCACAACAGAGGGCACACTCTAGATGTGCTCATTTCAAGGGGTGTTGTTATTTCAAACGTGAATGTCGTCGATGTTGCTTTATCTGATCATTTCTGTGTTTTCTTCGACCTATCTACTTTACCCAAAACACCAGTTGGGTCTGCAGTTGTTCGGGGAAGACTCATAAATGACAGAACAGGGACACAGTTTATGGAAATGATTAGGTTTGAGAACACCCCGTAGTTCTAATGTTGATGATCTGTTGAACTCTTACACATCAAGTCTCTTAAATGTTTTGGATACCATTGCTCCTGTCAAGGTTAGAATGGTTAAAAGTAGGCAAAGGGCACCATGGAGGAAAGAAGAGTCGGTCAGGGCACAGAAAAGGGAGTGCCGGAGAGCCAAACGGAAATGGCGCAAGTCAAAGCTCCAGGTTCATTATGAGACTTACAAAGAAAAACTATGTGTGTTCAACCAGACTTTGCGTAGAACAAGGGAGATTTATTTTTCTGAAATCATCAAAAACTGCAGTAACAACTCTCGTGTCCTGTTTGCTACAGTAAACAGATTAACAAACCCTCCAGTTTCATTGCCTTTAGAACTCATTTCTACATCCAAGTGTAATGAGTTTGCAATATTCTTTAATGACAAAGTTCAAGGCATTAAAAATGCAATAATTTCCACAACACAAATAACTACTCTGCAGCCAGCTAGACACCTAGAGCTGACACATTTCACACCTGTTACTGACAAAACAGTCGAAGAGACCATCTGCAGTCTGAGTTCATCAACGTGCTGCCTTGATGAGTTGCCCACTAGATTCCTAAAGTCTGTGCTGAGCAGTTTGTTACCACAACTTGCTCATCTAGTCAACATCTCACTCCAGACTGGAACATTTCCAAAGGCCTTAAAAACTGCTGTCATTAAGCCTCTTCTAAAGAAGAGCAATCTTGATGCCACAGTACTGAACAACTACCGGCCCATATCAAACCTGCCATTCTTAGGCAAAGTCCTAGAAAAAGTTGTATACCAACAGCTTAGTGACTTTCTCCTGTCTAACAATGCTTTTTATACTTTCCAATCAGGCTTTAGGCCCCACCACAGCACTGAGACAGCTCTGATCAAGGTGACAAATGACATCTGCCTGAACACAGATGCAAGTAGAGTCACAGTCTTAGTTCTGCTGGACCTGAGTGCTGCCTTTGACACAGTTGACCATGCGATCTTATTACAGAGGTTAGAAGACTGGGTGGGAATCTCTGGTCGTGCTTTAAACTGGTTCAAGTCCTATCTGGAGGACAGGAAATATTTTGTTGAAATTGGTAACTGTGTCTCAGACCAAATGGCTATGACTTGTGGGGTTCCCCAGGGGTCAATCCTGGGACCCGTATTGTTCAATCTGTACATGCTTCCACTAGGCCAGCTAATACGCAGCCATAATGTGTCCTACCACAATTATGCAGATGACACTCAGATCTACGCGTCACTGACGGCAGGAGAACACGGGCCTGTAGATACACTGTGTTGCTGCATCGAACAGATCAGTGTGTGGATGCAAAACAATTTCCTCCAGCTAAACTCAGACAAAACTGAAATCATTGTCTGTGGCCCACATAAACAAAGAGAAAGTGTTATCAGTCACCTGGAGACTCTCTCTCTAAAACCTAACTATCAAGTTAGAAATCTCGGGGTAATATTGGACTCAGATCTGAACTTTAACAGCCACATTAAATCTGTAACATCAGCAGCTTTTTACCATCTAAAAAACATTGCCAGAATCAAAGGAATAGTGTCTAAAGCAGACTTAGAGAGACTGATCCATGCGTTTGTCTCCAGCAGGTTAGACTACTGTAATGGCCTGCTCACTGGGCTCTCTAAACGGGCTATAAGACAGCTGCAGTACATCCAGAACGCTGCTGCTCGAGTCCTGACTAGAACCAGGAAATGCGACCATATTAGTCCAGTGCTCAGGTCTCTGCACTGGCTTCCTGTCGCTCAGAGAATAGACTTTAAAACAGCTCTGCTTGTGTACAAGTGTCTTCATGGTCAAGCGCCAAAGTACATCTCTGACATGTTAGAGCCATATGAATCAACTCGGGCTCTGAGAACCTCAGGGAGGGGTCTCCTGCTGGTGCCCAGAGTCAGGACTAAACAAGGTGAGGCTGCGTTTCAGTTTGATGCCCCTAAAATCTGGAACAGCCTTCCAGAAGATGTGAGACAGGCCTCAACTCTGACAATGTTTAAATCCAGGCTGAAAACAGTTCTGTTTAGCTGTGCATATGACACCTGAAAGTATTTTATCTACACTCTTCACTTTTCAATGAATTAATGAATGGGTTTTAAATTTCCTTTTTTAATTTCTTTCTTTTATTTTTTTTATTCCTTTTTAATGATTTTATTGCCTTCTTGTGATTTTATGTAGCTGTAAAGCACTTTGAATTGCCCTGTGTATGAATTGTGCTCTATAAATAAAATTGCCTTGCCTTGCATGAAAACGCACAGACACCTTTAGGCTTCCAAACATATTTTGGGCCATCTACACTCCAAGCAGAAGATTTACCTTGTGGTCCAGATTGGGCAGCTCCAGGTTGCAGAGCGCCAGTGTCAGATCCTACGTCAACAGGCACATAAGTGACAGTAGAGTATCCTGTTGCAGGCAGGCCAGAGCTCAAGCTGCTCAATGCTGGACCCGTCTGAACAGCCTGTGGGACACCAGAAACTTGCACAGCCATTTGCACGGGCACAACAGAGCCAGAGCTGCTGAATCTTGGGTCTGCCTGAAGAGCACCTTGGACAAGGCCAGGAGCTTGGACAAAACCGGGAGCTTGGACAACCAGTTGCGTTGGCACAAATGAGCCATAGCCACTGAATCTTGGGTCTGCCTGAAGAACAGGTTGACTTAGACCAGAGGATAGCACAGGTGTCGCCATATAAACGTCACTGGAAGCAGTGTAGGGCACGGTCACCGGGCGGCCAGCGGCTGCTCCCTGGTAAGAGCCAAAATTACCTGCAGCTCTTGTGCCGCTGCTGCTCTGGCCTGCTGATTTTGAACCTGGGTGCATGAGAACAAGTTTAGCAGAAGCTGATTCAAGCAAGCATGTAATGTTTTACCACAACAGATGATAGCACACCTTTAGTGGGAAAACCCCATGTAGCAGCAGTCAACAAGGCAAAGAGGGAAACCCTGAAATTATGTACAACAAAGAGTAAGAATGCAATATTAACTAATGTTTCCAATCAATCAAACAAAAACTGTAAAAGGCGGCTTGTGCTTATACCTCAGGAAGAACCCAGCAGCTGGTATCAGCCTCATTGTCTCCTCGCCTCCACCCTCCTGTCTGTGCTAAAGGCACTTAGTCACTGCCAAATATTTTACTGTCGTAAAATAGCTCTACCCAAATTGTCGTAATTCTCAGATTTTCTATTTCAGTTAAACGTAGAAGCTGGAAATAACATCCTAGATGTTGAGTTTTCACACCGACCCACTGACACATTTAACAAGTTAACTGAGGCCTGTAGAGTCTGAGATGTAGCTCTTATTGGTCCTTTAAAGGAGACATGTTTTGCCCTTTTTGGTACAATTTCCCGAGGTCTTACTGAAATGTGTGAGACAGGTCAGGAGCTCCTGGTCTTATTGGCCAAGTTTTCCCCCCAAAAGTGTATTTTATTTCCTAAACATGATGTTTTTCTAACTTTAACCCAGTACTTTTAATGTTTTACACCTTTCGACCAAGTAGTTCTGGAAAAAAAGGTGAAAAACGAATGAAGGAAACAACGGTCTCACAGCAGTTCAAAGACTGGTGTCAAACACAAGTCCCGTGTTTAGGAGATGGTTGACTATCCTCTGCATCCTTTTTAATCTCCTGACTTGGTCAGTGTTACTTGTTGATAATCCAGCGGTGCAGGATGATGTTTCCTGTTAGTTTTGGCAGAACTGGTGCTCAGCTGCTGGCACAGAGGAATAACTGGCCCAGCAAAGAGCCTCCAACAAATAACCAACCGGATGATCCAGAACTTCCTGCAGCTAAACAAAGAGAAAACAGAGGTCATTGTCAGCTGTTAAAAATCTGAGCTCAGCTTCAGGCTGTGATGTTAAAAAGCACAAACCAAGCAGGAATCTGGGTGTTATTATGGACTCAGAGCTGAACTTCAGCAGCCAGATCAGCTCAGTTAGGAAGTCAGCCGACTATCACCTGGAGAATATTTCCAGGATTAAAGGACTTCCTTCCCTGGTTACCTGTCAGATTTTATTACTCATTTTAAAAGCTTTGAATAGTTGGACGGTTGCCTCTGTCTATGATCTGTGAACTCCTTACTCCCCTGATTGCTGCTCACACGGCCCACTGTTTAATATAACTGACCTGTTCATTAGATGGAAATGAATCCCTGCATACTCCTAAAAATCACTTTATTTTGAGGCTTTTTCTTCAAATTAAAACCCCACTTTCATAATTACTCGGGACTCTTTGTAAAATGCAAATAAAACCAGAAAGATATGATCTTAGAACTATTAAAAAGTTCTATCTAATTAGAAATAGAGCAAGTTTTGTGCCATCTGTTGGTTTCCTTAGCGAGGAAATAGTTTTTGAATTGCTCTGTATGAATGAATTGGATTCATTCTGAATTGAATGAATTGGATTATAATTACAATGAATTTAACTCCAATTGGCCTGAATTGGACTTTATTACTGAAGTGCCTGAGATGACATTTGTTGTAATTGTAATAGTTTATTTTGGCAACATTTTAAACAAACTGACATTATTCTGTCTTGGGAAACACTGCTGGTGGAAAACATGATACTGGCTGCTGAAAAACTGGCAGAAGTGGACCTTCCAACGTGACAGTGACAGGAAGTAATCAGCTGAAGTCGTCCAGAGATTAACAGAGAACACAAATCAACATTCTGGAATCCGGACTTCACTTCCATCCAGAATCTGTGGTTGGAACCACAGACCAGAAGAGACAGAACAGAAGCCTTCACAAAGCTGTGATGTCATCACTGTAGTGACATCACAATCGATGTCATCTCTGATCTTGTTTGACATCACAAAGTTTATACAGGCCAGACATTTTCACTGCTTTTTCACAGTTGGTCAGGAGTTTATCTGAAGAAACACGTCCAGTTTTTGAAGCATGTTTGAAAGTCACAGCAAATGGTTTTCACATCGCCTAAAAAACAATAATTAGTATCTTAAATAATCATTTTAACAAGCACTTAGAAACAACGCTTACTGTTTCCCTTCCTTAAGAACGGCTTCTTGACAGCCACCCTTCCATGGAGCCCATCTCTGATGAGGCTCGGGCCAACAGCCGATGGATCAGCTGAAGGTCCAGATGCATCTCTCAGCTCCTGTGTCAGGTCTTTGCTGGATTTTTTCCTCTTTCTTAAGGACATCACTTTCAGATATTGTTCATCTTCTGTAGATAGTTTTTTAGGTCTGACACTTCTTCTTTTGTCCTCCACTTGTCCAGTTTCCTCAAATGTTTTAAGGACACACTGCAGAGCAAGACGCTGGAGCAGATTCTGGCAGGCGCTGACGCTCAGAACTGTGACAGCGACACAAAGGAAGCTCATTTAGAAACACCTCCTGGGACGTCTGAGGAGAGCCCATCTGCACCTGTTCAAAACGTGGCAAAGAAAGCCCTCAAAGTGTGCCCCGTTTGCTCTAAAGCATTTGATTGTGTCAGAACACTGAACAGACACATACAGTGCCACACGGACGATCGGCCCTATCACTGCATCCACTGCAACAAGCATTTTAAACACATGCACGGGCTGAAAAGACACCAGATTTACGCCATTTCACTTAGTCCACCAAGAAACATTGACGGCATCACCTTACTTTCTCCTTTCCAGCCACTTCCTGTATCTCCATGTTTATTTGTAATTTCCTTTGCCGAGCTCGGTCCACATTCACAAAAAAAAGAGTTAAATTCATCAGCCGCTTCAGTCAGATTGCCAAACACCTTATTGTCCTTTATGAAACACTTAGGTTGATCTGGTGATCAAGGCTTATTCACCATTACATTATTTAGGATGTTCCATGTGCGCTTCATATTATTTTGATTTATTTGTAACATTTTATCATAATGTTGCTTCTTTGCTTGCCTCAACATGTTGGTCAGCCTGTTTTTGTGCATCTCAGCGTTTTTCAGCAACCTCTGTTCTAGTTTTGATAAAGTCTCCATAAAGTTTATTTTTCTTCTTACATGCATTTTTTAATGCCTTTGTTATCCGAGCTTTCTCAGCATAACTATGCTTATGTGAACATAAACTGTTGGACAGTGTTTATCATGGAGAGATAAATAACAGTTGAAGAATGAATTGTCTGCAGTGTTTACTTCATCTGTATGAAACTCATTCCACTCTTGTTTTAAAGCTCATTTCTGAAGCATTAATTGCTTTAACAGTCCTTACCCTTTCATATCTACGCTTTTTTGTTTTCTTCCTCTGTAGTTGATCATTAAATGTTGCAAATACAGCTAAATGATCACTTACATCACTTATTACCAAACCACTATTTATACCAGTGTCCAAGGAATGTGTAAAAATGTTGTCAGTTAATGTTGCACTATTTGTGGCTCCTCTGCTCGGCTTTGTGATCAGTGGATACAAGCCTCTACCGTATAACGCAGCCAAGAAATCACAAGTTTGTTTAGGAGTATGTACCTTTAAGAGGTCCATGTTGAAATCACCACAGATCACAAGTGTTTTATTATCTGCTATAATTATCTGTTTCAACGCTTCAGTCTTGTGCCTCTTGTTTAAAACTTAATAACAATTGCAGGCTTGGATTTGTTATCCTTTCATGCAAAAGTGCAGCAAGCTGATATCTGTTGATTTTCAAGATGAATGTTCTTACTTGCCTTGAAGTGAACCACTTGTTCATTTACATCCTCCACTCAACCTGATAGCCATTAAATACTGTGTCTTCTGAGCTGGTTTGGTGGTTCAACAACAAAACAAATGTAATGAAGTTTTAAAACTGCAGCGAAAGAGATGGAATAAATGGAGATCTGACACATTACGAACTACAGGACAGTTAGGATTAGCTGTTGTTTGCATGAAGATAAAACAGGTTTTAAAGGTGTTGCAGCTAACATTCAGAAACACTTGGTGTAACTCCAGAGCACCAGAGCCTCTGACCAAAAGAGAAACTAATATAAACTTATTTACCTGAAGAACTTCAGCAGCTCGTAAGGCCCTTTATCTGGAGAGTGGGTGGCTCTGGTCTTATCTGGCTCTTTGCTAGAGGCCTTTTAGGCCAGAGGATGTGAGCTCTTAGGACTACCATGACCTGGATGAGTGAGAATCTTCATCAACATGCTGTGTGTGCTGATGCTAACTGTAAAGATGTGAAGCTCAGACAGGAGAGCTGCTTGTTGTATGAGGACACAGTGTGTGTCTTATATGGAGGTGGAAGCCTGGCTCAAATATAGAAATCATTTCTTTGTATGTTACTGATTTAAATGTGTCCTCTCAGTGGCTGTGAAGTACTGTCAGTAATACTGAGCGGGACTGCATTTATGGAGATGTGTGTCCCCCTGGTGGCGAATAGAGGAACTGCATGAAGTCAGATTAAATGGATGACTTCAACAGATTTTTAAGTTCTGCACAAGCCTGTTAATGATGTCTTGATCTGAATCAGGTGTGTTGAAGCAGGGCAACATCTAAAACCTGCAGGACAGCGGCCCTCGAGGACCGATTTTGGACATCCCTGAACTAAAGGAGGAAGTGAAAGTCTTCCAGTGGTTCCTGCAGAATCCTGACTTACTGGATGGTTTCCTGCCATGAAAAAGCTCCGTCTGCAGAAGACGAGCAGAACGGAGCCAGCGGGCCTGATGCTGCAGATGTGCTGAACACCACAGATGCAATGGTTGGGACAAAGATGGTTGGAGAGAAGACACAGAGGAGTGAAGGCCAGCTGTAGAGAGAAAAGCACCTACAGGTCTGCTGTCTGATGCTGATATCAGTGAAAATGGGCTTCTTCTTCTCCTGTCTGATGATGTGCTCAGTAATTTCAGTGATACATCCCTCAGGTTCAGGCTTGGTTGGTCTGGTGAACACCTTTACTTTCTCTCACAGCCTGCTGTGTTTTTCACTGACTGATTCCATCTGAGTTATGAAGCCAGAACAGGAAACTATGAAAAGATGAGAAAAACATCTGGATTGGACTGATGTGTGTGTGTCCCGTTACTTTAGAAAGCCTGAACTTATAAAGGTTCCTATGGTGACCATGTGTTCTGATAGTGTTGTATGAGTTTTATAAACTCTGAGGTGTCAAACAGAAGCTGTGAACATTACAAGTGTCGCTGCTGCCTCCAGAAGCACTTCCGCTACACCGGCTTCAGGAGCCAGTAGGAACTTTGTCCGTCTCTGATTCGATTTTAAAGTGTAGATAGCGAGACTGTGCCTCTCCGAAGCGCAGATGGCGTGACCATAGTGACATAAAGAGGCTTCTTTTAGAGATCCCAAGGTCGAGATCTAAACAGTGGGGTGATCGTTCCTTTGCCATAGACTGTGGAACAAACTGCCCCCTGGCATCCGCACCATCACTGATCTCGGCCTTTTTTAAATCGAAGCTTAAGACCCACCTTTTTAGACTGGCGTTCGAACTCTGATTAGGGCCACAATGCATCCATTCTATCCGCTCTTTTTTAATTATCTTAATTTTACACAAAGTTTATTCAATCCATTTTATTGCACTTGTGGAAGGCTTTTAATGCCCTGCAGCACTTTTAGCACTTTTACCATTTCTGAATCGTATTTTATGTTTTGTTTTATGTATTGTTGTTTTTATCCTGTTGTAAAGCACTTTGAGTACCAGTTGGCTATTGTAAAGGGCTATATAAATAAAGTTTGATTGATTGATTGATTGATTGATTGATTGATTGATTGATTGATTGATTGATTGTATTGTCTATGCCCCGTTCTCTCCCGTTATATGGATATCTAATACTCTTCCGAAGGATGCCGACTTTCACCAAACTGTTATCGGTGAGTAGATTAACGTATTCTATGCCAGAAATAAGGTCCAGGTTTAAAAAAAAAAAAAAACTTCCCCTTTAATGCAAAACAATCAGTCAGAAACTGGAGTTGGAGGAACCCATGAAATGTAGAACAGGGCCTATTATACACTAAATACTGCAAGTCCTGCAAAACAGTTTTTATACACACTTTAATATTTACAAATCACACAAACACCAAAGAACCATTCAGGGTCATATAAGCAAGCAACAAGTGTCCATCAGAATGCAATTTATATGAGCTCCAACTCAGTCTGCCTGAATTACAAAGAGATGAGCAGAGAATCCACTAAAGTGTTGCACAATGCCCATTTCTTCCTCTACTCTTACTAAACTGCCTCAGGGCAGTTAATGTTACAATCCATTCCAAATAATTGGAGCCTTAATCTAATCCAATGAGAAAGAGGATTTAAGAAGAAGAAGTCAGCATTAAAAGTGTTCCTGTTAAGATAATCAGAGAATAAGATTAAACATAAAACACACAAACAGGATTAAAGAAACTTCTAGAAATCTAAAGAAAAATCAAAACCTTGTCAGTTTCCATTTAGTCAGCAGAGAGTTTCGTCTCATGGCTACAGTCATTCCAGGACTTCACTCCACTTCAGAACACCCACGGAAGATGGGGAGCTATAACCAGGTCAGAACAAGCCTGTCAGTGAAATGTGGTAAATGTTAAGACCTGTCTTTGAACTGCTGTTCAAGTTTACCTGTTGTTTCCTTCATTCATTTTCTCCTTATTTTGATCTTTTTTCCAGAACTACTTGGTCAAAAGGTGTAAAACATTAAAAGTACTGGGTTAAAGTTAGAAAAACATCATGTTTAGGAAATAAAATACACTTTTGGGGCAAGAACTTGGCCAACAAGACCAGGAGCTCCTGCCTTGTTGGGCCTGTGGGTGAGCAGGTTAATTCAGTGTGTTCATGGTCATGGCGTCCCTGAGTTTGTGGACTCCTGAGTTACTTTAGGAAGCTTGGATCCTTCCTGCTTCATTTACAATTTATAGAATAAGACGTACTTCTTGCAGTTGTGACACATCATATCTTGACTGAAAGATTGACAGTCAGCATTGTATTTTCATCCCAGTAACTGGATCTAAACAGGAGGAACTGATGCTTGTGCTGCCGTGTTTCAGGTGCAGAGGAGAGTGGGGTCCACACAGCTGAGTCTGAGTATTTGGTTGTAAAAAAGAACTATAACAAATATCAGCAGATTAGTTAGATTTGAGCTGTTTTGGGTAAATTGTCTCATCTTGGTCATATATTAACTTTACAAAATGCAAAGAAGCATTAAACTGTGTGTTGAAGGACACCCCCCCCCCCCCCCCCCCCCCCCGACTTGGATTGACTTGGTTAGACCAGGTTGCGGGGCAGCTGCTGTTTTGTTCTGTTTTTGATCGCTTACACATCCACACACTCATGCATGCATGCATGCATGCATACAATATTGACAACTGACTTCCACGTTTCCTTAGTTTAGATCATTTTATTAATAAAAGTTATTTTCAAATTGGGAAAACTCTCGTCTGTCTCCCATCTTTGTTACAGCCTTAGAGCCGGGCTGTGACAGAGGAGACGGGGAATCCCCAGAGACCTTGGGTTGTTCTTTTTCCAACAGTTGCTGGGTTCCTCATAACTTTCCTTACTGCCAAAAGTAATGGGACACGTGTAGAAACCCTCGGGCAAATCGTCGTCTGCCATGTCACACCACTGAAGTGGAGGAGATGATTTCTTGGTTTGACTCATTTTGCTTGTTGTTTTTAAGTACTTAATATCAAAATGACTTTCAAAGATGGTGAGTAAGCGTTGTTTCTAAGTGCTTGTTAAAATGACTATTTAAGACATCGATTGTGATGTCACTACAGTGATGACATCACAGCTTTGTGAAGGCTTCTGTTCTGTCTCTTCTGGTCTGTGGTTCCAACCACAGATTCTGGATGGAAGTGAAGTCCGGATTCCAGAATGTTGATTTGTGTTCTCTGTTAATCTCTGGACGACTTCAGCTGATTACTTCCTGTCACTGTCACGTTGGAAGGTCCACTTCTGCCAGTTTTTCAGCAGCCAGTATCATGTTTTCCACCAGCAGTGTTTTCCAAGGCAGAATAATGTCAGTTTTTTTAAAATGTTGCCAAAATAAACTATTACAATTACAACAAATGTCATCTCAGGGCACTTCAGTAATAAAGTCCAATTCAGGTCAATTAGAGTTCAGTTCATTGTAATTATAATCCAATTAATTCAATTCAGAATTAATCCAATTCATTCATACAGAGCAATTCAAAAACTATTTCCTAGCTAAGTCAAAATCAAATCAAATCAAATCAAATTTATTTATATAGCACATTTCATGTACAAACAATTCAAAGTGCTTTACATAAAATAAAAGCATTGCAGCAGGGAGTGGAAGAAGCATTAAAATACATAAAAGAATATAAAGAGAAACAAATAAAATCATTTAAATGAATTTAAAAACAAGCAACAGTCAAGATAAGTTAAAAGATATCGTGCAGATTTCATGCATAGACACATGAGAAAAGAAATGTTTTTAAGCTGGATTTAAAAATGTCTACATTTGGTGAAAGTTTGTTCCACTTGTTTGCAGCATAACAGCTAAATGCTGCTTCTCCATGTTTAGTCTGGACTCTGGACTGGACCAGCTGACCTGAGTCCTTGGATCTAAGAGCTCTGCTGGGTTTATATTCTCTGAACATATCACAGATGTATTTCGGGCCTAAACCGTTCTGGGATTTGTAAACCATCAGCAGGCTTTTAAAATCTAATCTGTGACTGACTGGAAGCCAGTGTAAAGATTTTAAAACTGGTGTGATGTGTTCAGATCTCTTAGTCCGGGTTAAAACTCTAGCAGCAGCGTTCTGGATGAGCTGCAGATGTTTAATGCTCTTTTTAGGAAGTCCAGTTAAAAGAGCATTACAGTAATCGAGTCTCCTGGAGATGAATGCATGGATGAGTTTCTCCTGGTCTTTTTGGGAGAGGAAACCTTTAATTCTGTTGATGTTTCTGAGGTGGTAAAAAGCTGCCTTGGTGACAGCTTTGATGTGGCTGCTGAAAGTCAGATCTGAGTCTATCAACACTCCGAGGTTACCAACTTGGTCAGTGATTGTAAGGTCCCGAGTCTCAAGATATTTACCAACGCTGACCCTCTTCTCTTTGCTCCCAAACAGAATGATCTCAGTTTTGTCTTCATTTAATAGTAGAAAATTCTCTCTCATCCAGATGTTTACTTCCTCCAGACACTGACACAGTACGTCTGCTGGGCTGCAGTCGTCTGGTGACAGAGACACATAAAGTTGTGTATCGTCTGCATAACTGTGATAATTGATTTTAAAGTTCTGCAATATCTGACCCAAAGGGAGCATATACAAGTTGAACAGAAGAGGTCCAAGAATTGACCCCTGAGGGACTCCACAAGTCATGGCCACTCGCTCAGATTCATAGCTGCCAATTGTAACAAAATAACTCCGGCCTTCTAAGTAGGACCTGAACCAGTTAAGGACCGCTCCAGAAAGTCCAACCCAGTTTTCCAGCCTGTGCAACAGGATTCTGTGATCTACAGTATCAAACGCAGTGCTGAGGTCCAACAGAACCGGGACTGAAACATTACCGGAATCAGTATTCAACCTAATGTCGTTTAACACTTTGACCAGAGCTGTTTCAGTGCTGTGATGACGTCTGAAGCCTTTTTGAAAGTTATCAAGACTTCCACTTTCATTCAGAAAGTCGTTGAGCTGGTTAAATACAACTTTCTCAATAATCTTAGATATAAAAGAGAGATTAGAGACAGGTCTGTAGTTGTTCATCATAGAGGCGTCTAGAGTTCTCTTCTTTAGGAGTGGCTTAATGGCAGCTGCCTTTAGTGACTTGGGAAAAATGCCTGATGCCAGTGAGCTGTTAAAGCAATACTATGTAACATTTCTACCTTAAAATAACAGCTTGAAAAAAATTGTGCGGCTAGAATGAGTTTTAATATTACGATTGGCCTGTCTCCTATGCCCTTCGGGGGTCTGAGTTGGAAAAACTGCGCTATGTAACTTTGCTGGACCGGCCCGGTAGCGGCCCGGGAGCTGAGCGGAAGTACTTCGACTTGCTTTCTGGCACACCTACCGCAAAAACAAATAGACCCCTCTCACGCTCCCAGGTACATTTGATTACTCTTACCTTCTCGGTCTACATAGCTTGCACCTTCTGACTCCTCGCCGGTTCGTCAACAAACGTGAAAGTGAAAGGGTGTTGTATTTACGACAGTGTAACCGTACATTACCTCCAAGCCTGTAGGGGGAGCTCCAGAGTGGGCTTTTTGAGAAGTTACATTGTATTGCTTTAACTATTTGTAGGAGATCTCTTTCTACAGAGGTAAAAACAGTTTTTAAAAAGTCGGATGGTATTATGTCCAGAGTACAAGTGGTTGATTTCAGATGCCGAACTGTTTCCTCTAGGATTTTTAAATCAACAATATTAAATTGTGACATAACGTCAGAGTTATTTCTAGGTTTTAGACACAGATTAGTTTTCTTGTTTGTCTGTGTTGCGTGAATGTTTTGTCTAATTGTTTTGATTTTTTGGCTAAAAAAGTTGGCAAATTCGTTGCATTTCTCAGTGGAGAGGAGGTCTGGGTTTGACTGTTTAGGAGGATTTGTGAGTTTTTCAACCATAGCAAACAGAGTTCGAGAATTGTTGACATTCTTATTAATCATTTCAGATAAATGCAGCTGTCTGGCCTTGCACAGCTCATTGTTATAACTACGCAGGCTTTCTTTGTACAGCTCATAGTGAATCTGAAGCTTTGTTTTCTTCCATTTACGTTCAGCTTTCCTGCATTCTCTTTTCAGGTTTTTGACCGTAGTGGTGTTTCTCCATGAGGTTTTCTGTTTGATCAAGGTGCTCTTGATTCTTATCGGTGCAACAGCTTCCAGTACATTCAAAATTTTCAAGTTGAAATGATCCAGCAGTCTTTCAACAGAGCCATGTGTTTGCTGAGGAATTGTGCGTTACAAATATCCTCCCGAGGCGACTGTAATAGTGCAAAGTTGGCTCATGGACGGACAAACAGAAGTGCTTTGAGCTTTCCACAAATGATACCTCAACACAGAGAGGGACATGTGCTGCCTGTGCATATTTTTGCCTTTTAAGGCAGGTTGATTTTTTTGAATCACCAAAAAACTTTAAGTGCACCATTTCTGTTAATGGAAACTAATGGAAACTCACGGCTCCCGCAAACAAAGCCCAACACTGACACGTACTGGCAGGAAGCAGAAGAGGGTGCCCGAAACAAACTCAATTTGTTTTCACACTCAGGTGGTGGTAGGTGGCAGTGTTCTTCCCCAGGTGGCGGTAGGTGGCAGTGTTCTTCCCCAGGTGGCGGTAGGTGGCCGTGTTCTTACACAGAGGTCGATTTTTAAAACGCCCCCCCCACCTTCCCCCGGGGCTGCCTTACACACAACTCTCTCGGTCGGGAAGTCGGTAGAGAGTGTAATGTGGCTGGCTTTCATGGTCAACAAAAGACAGACAGACGGATACAGACATGTTTTCAGCAGTACGTTTATACATTCTGTGTTGTGAGTGAGTGAGTTTATCGACCGCTGGGTCAACTCGACCCGGAGGACAACGCAAGGGTTAAGAAGAGAGAAAAAGACGGTTGTTGCACTCGTTTATTTTGTCAACAGCCATTCAGAGCAGCCTGAAGACCTTTGATCTTGCGACAGCCAATCAGAGCAGCCTGAAGATGTTTGATTCTGCGACAGCCAATCAGAGCAGCCTGAAGACGTTTGATTCTGCGACAGCCAATCAGAGCAGCCTGAAGATGTTTGATTCTGCGACAGCCAATCAGAGCAGCCTGAAGACGTTTGATTCTGCGACACCCAATCAGAGCAGCCTGAAGATGTTTGATTCTGCGACAGCCAATAAGAGCAGCCTGAAGACGTTTGATTCTGCGACAGCCAATCACATGATGATGTGATTAGTTAACTGAAAATCTTTTCTTTTTTGGTTCATAATTGTTAATGGTTTCTTTTTGTGGTTATTCTGTTAGTTAGTTAGTTAAGTTAGTTATAGTTATGAAAGGGAATGTTTGAATTGCTACCAGTGTGTGTGCGTGTAATATAGTTCTGTTGAGAATGTGTTTTGAATAAAGTGTTTGTTGTTGTTTGTACTATTTTGTTTACTGGGTACTCCTTTGGTTCCTGAGTTGTGCGTTTGGGTTCTAGTGCTAGTTCTATTAGTTAAACACAAGCCACACTGACATGAGTTGTTTTGTTTTAACACATTCAAACCATTAAAATGGTACTCCACTTTGTCCGCACACCTGCAACATTTTGGCTTCAAAGGAGCAAAATGCAAGGTCACATTACAGGGTCTGACATGTTCACTCTTAACTGTAGGCTATGTCAGGGTGTATTTTACTGTAATCTCCAGCAATCCTGACATGGGCCCAACAGTGAGGAGGACCACCACATTGTCCAGATTGAACAATCTAGACACCAAACTGCTGAAGACCTTGTATTGAGAGCCCGCTGGGACCTGCACTGAGGCAGACAGGAAGAGGCTTCAGTGGGTAATCAAAGCAGTAGTAGTATTAGCTAAATGAAGGAACAACATGAATAAGAAAAATCAGTGGAACTCTGTTATTTTATGTCAGGGACACTTTGTTTTGTCCATTTCTCAACATATTCTTATTCCCAATCATACAAGGCTGTAAGACAAACATAATAAATCCCTGGAATAAGGGTGAAGCTTGTCCGCTGACATGTATACATACACAACCGCCATGAGCAAAAAGTTGGGGTAGTTTCGCGTATTACATGGTAAGTGTCGCGGCGAGTTATGCTGTAAGACTGGAGAAGGTGGGAATTGGCCAGGAGTTAGGCTACACTGGAAGTCCGGGCAAAGTAGGAAATAAGTGAACGGAATGTACATTCTAATACACAGTCAGTATTGTGAAGTGTTACCTAAAGTCCTCTGTCATTGTACAGAGACGCTATGATTTGCTTGTACAGCACCTAAAAATCACCCCTCACTGTTGTCTATATTCATAGACTCACCCAGCCTCGCTTTCAATATAACACAAGCACTCACATTCTATAATTGCCATCAGCAAATTATATGAAAATAATATAAAACATCTTTTAAGAAGAAAAAAAAAACGGTTGTTGCTCTCGTTTATTTAGTTTTAAGGTTAGTAGATGTGCAATGTTCAGCTGTCAGAAATGAAAGGCTAGCCTAATCTTTTGTCATATTTGGCTGTGATCACTTTTTTGTAGCCTATCATAATTTATATAGCCTATGACGTTTTCCCAAACAACCAGCTGTTGTAGTTTCACTTAACTAAAATAAATGCAGTCTACTACCTACAATGGGTGTATAAAAAGCGGAAAATATGTTTGATATTAAATTAGCACGCTACTTTTATTTTGGCGTTACTTCCACTTCCGGTCTGCCCGCCGTCATGTTCGAATGTAAGAAACGAAAAATGATAAAAGTCATTTCCAAAAAACAAATTTTGTACATTATTTGATTTTGGTGTTTCGTTTTTTTAGGAAGACAAAAAAATCCGTTTTTGGTTTAAAACGAAAAATGGAAAAAGGACAGCTATTTCCGTTTTTTCAATTTTTCGTTTTGACAGAAAAACGGATTATACTTTGGTACCCGAACCCGACAACCAATCAGAGTAGCCTGAAGACCTTTGATCCTGCGACAGCCAATCAGAGTAGCCTGAAGACCTTTGATCCTGCGACAGCCAATCAGAGCAGCCTGAAGAAGTTAGATCCTGCGACAGCCAATCAGAGCAGCCTGAAGACCTTTGATCCTGCGACAGCCAATCAGAGCAGCCTGAAGATGTTCGATCCTGCGACAGCTATTCAGAGCAGCCTGAAGACGTTTGATTCTGCAACAGCCAATCACATGATGACGTGATTAGTTAACTGAAAATATTTTCTTTTTTGGTTCATAATTGTTAATGGTTTCTTTTTGTGGTTATTCTGTTAGTTAGTTAGTTAGTTAAGTTAGTTATAGTTATGAAAGGGAATGTTTGAATTGCTACCAGTGTGTGTGCGTGTTATATAGTTCTGTTGAGAATGTGTTTTGAATAAAGTGTTTGTAGTTGTTTGTACTATTTTGTTTACTGGGTACTCCTTTGGTTCCTGAGTTGTGCGTTTGGGTTCTAGTGCTAGTTCTATTAGTTAAACACATGCCACACAGACATGAGTTGTTTTGTTTTAACACATTCAAACCATTAAAATGGTACTCCACTTTGTCCTCACACCTGCAACATTTTGGCCTCAAAGGAGAAAAATGCAAGGTCACATTACAGGGTCTGACATGTTCACTCCTAACTGTAGGCTATGTCAGGGTGTATTTTACTGTAATCTCCAGCAATCCTGACATGGGCCCAACAGTGAGGAGGACCACCACATTGTCCAGATTGAACAATCTAGACACCAAACTGCTGAAGACCTTGTATTGAGAGCCCGCTGGGACTTTCACTGAGGCAGACAGGAAGAGGCTTCAGTGGGTAATCAAAGCAGTAGTAGTATTAGCTAAATGAAGGAACAACATGAATAAGAAAAATCAGTGGAACTCTGTTATTTTATGTCAGGGACACTTTGTTTTGTCCATTTCTCAACATATTCTTATTCCCAATCATACAAGGCTGTAAGACAAACATAATAAATCCCTGGAATAAGGGTGAAGCTTGTCCGCTGACATGTATACATACACAACCGCCATGAGCAAAAAGTTGGGGTAGTTTCGCGTATTACATGGTAAGTGTCGCGGCGAGTTATGCTGTAAGACTGGAGAAGGTGGGAATTGGCCAGGAGTTAGGCTACACTGGAAGTCCGGGCAAAGTAGGAAATAAGTGAACGGAATGTACATTCTAATACACAGTCAGTATTGTGAAGTGTTACCTAAAGTCCTCTGTCATTGTACAGAGACGCTATGATTTGCTTGTACAGCACCTAAAAAAAACCCCTCACTGTTGTCTATATTCATAGACTCACCCAGCCTCGCTTTCAATATAACACAAGCACTCACATTCTATAATTGCCATCAGCAAATTATATGAAAATAATATAAAACATCTTTTAAGAAGAAAAAAAAAGACGGTTGTTGCTCTCGTTTATTTAGTTTTAAGGTTAGTAGATGTGCAATGTTCAGCTGTCAGAAATGAAAGGCTAGCCTAATCTTTTGTCATATTTGGCTGTGATCACTTTTTTGTAGCCTATCATAATTTATATAGCCTATGACGTTTTCCCAAACAACCAGCTGTTGTAGTTTCACTTAACTAAAATAAATGCAGTCTACTACCTACAATGGGTGTATAAAAAGCGGAAAATATGTTTGATATTAAATTAGCACGCTACTTTTATTTTGGCGTTACTTCCACTTCCGGTCTGACCGCCGTCATGTTCGAATGTAAGAAACGAAAAATGAAAAAAGTCATTTCCAAAAAACAAATTTTGTCCATTATTTGATTTTGGTTTTTCGTTTTTTTTAGGAAGACAGAAAAATCCGTTTTTGGTTTAAAACGAAAAAATGGAAAAAGGACAGCTATTTCCGTTTTTTCATTGTTTCGTTTTGACAGAAAAACGGATTATACTTTGGTACCCGAACCCGACAGCCAATCAGAGTAGCCTGAAGACCTTTGAACCTGCGACAGCCAATCAGAGTAGCCTGAAGTCCTTTGATCCTGAGACAGCCAATCAGATCAGCCTGAAGACGTTAGATCCTGCGACAGCCAATCAGAGCAGCCTGAAGACCTTTGATCCTGCGACAGCCAATCAGAGCAGCCTGAAGACCTTTAATCCTGCGACAGCCAATCAGAGCAGCCTGAAGACGTTTGATCCTGCGACAGCCAATCAGAGCAGACTGAAGACCTTTGATCCTGCGACAGCCAATCAGAGCAGCCTGAAGATGTTTGATCCTGCGACAGCCAATCAGAGCAGCCTGAAGACCTTTGATCCTGCGACAGCCAATCAGAAAAGCCTGAAGACGTTCGATCCTGCGACAGCCAATCAGAGCAGCCTGAAGACCTTTGATTCTGCAACAGCCAATCACATGATGACGTGATTAGTTAACTGAAAATATTTTCTTTTTTGGTTCATAATTGTTAATGGTTTCTTTTTGTGGTTATTCTGTTAGTTGGTTAGTTAAGTTAGTTATAGTTATGAAAGGGAATGTTTGAATTGCTACCAGTGTGTGTGCGTGTTATATAGTTCTGTTGAGAATGTGTTTTGAATAAAGTGTTTGTAGTTGTTTGTACTATTTTGTTTACTGGGTACTCCTTTGGTTCCTGAGTTGTGCGTTTGGGTTCTAGTGCTAGTTCTATTAGTTAAACACATGCCACACAGGCATGAGTTGTTTTGTTTTAACACATTCAAACCATTAAAATGGTACTCCACTTTGTCCGCACACCCGCAACATTTTGGCTTCAAAATAGCAAAATGCAAAGTCACATTACAGGGTCTGACATGTTCACTCTTAACTGTAGGCTATGTCAGGGTGTATTTTACTGTAATCTCCAGCAATCCTGCCATGGGCCCAACAGTGAGGAGGACCACCACATTGTCCAGATTGAACAATCTAGACACCAAACTGCTGAAGACCTTTTATTGAGAGCCCGCTGGGACCTGCACTGAGGCAGACAGGAAGAGGCTTCAGTGGGTAATCAAAGCAGTAGTAGTATTAGCTAAATGAAGGAACAACATAAGAAAAATCAGTGGAACTCTGTTATTTTATGTCAGGGACACTTTGTTTTGTCCATTTCTCAACATATTCTTATTCCCAATCATACAAGGCTGTAAGACAAACATAATAAATCCCTGGAATAAGGGTGAAGCTTGTCCGCTGACATGTACACATACACAACCGCCATGAGCAAAAAGTTGGGGTAGTTTTGCGTATTACATGGTAAGAGTCGCGGCGAGTTATGCTGTACGACTGGAGAAGGTGGGAATTGGCCAGGAGTTAGGCTACACTGGAAGTCCGGGCAAAGTAGGAAATAAGTGAACGGAATGTACACTCTAATACACAGTCAGTATTGTGAAGTGTTACCTAAAGTCCTCTGTCATTGTACAGAGACGCTATGATTTGCTTGTACAGCACCTAAAAAAAACCTCACTGTTGTCTATATTCATAGACACACCCAGCCTCGCTTTCAATATAACACAAGCACTCACATTCTATAATTGCCATAAGCAAATTATATGAAAATAATATAAAACATCTTTTAAGAAGAAAAAAAAAGACGGTTGTTGCTCTCGTTTATTTTGTTATAAGGTTAGTAGATGTGCAATATTCAGCTGTCAGAAATGAAAGGCTAGCCTAATCTTTTGTCAAATTTTGGCTGTGATCACTTTTTTGTAGCCTATCATAATTTATATAGCCTATGACGTTCTCCCAAACAACCAGCTGTTGTAGTTTCACTTAACTAAAATAAATGTAGTCTACTACCTACAATGGGTGTATAAAAAGCAGAAAATATGTTTGATATTAAATTAGCACGCTACTTTTATTTTGGCGTTACTTCCGCTTCCGGTCTGCCCGCCGTCATGTTCGAATGTAAGAAACGAAAAATGAAAAAAGTAATTCCCAAAAACCAAATTTTGTCCGTTATTTGATTTTGGTTTTTCGTTTTTTTAGGAAGACAGAAAAATCCGTTTTTGGTTTAAAACGAAAAATGGAAAAAGGACACCTATTTCCGTTTTTTCATTTTGTCGTTTTGACAGAAAAACGGATTATACTTTGGTACCCGGACCCGACAGCCAATCAGAGTAGCCTGAAGACCTTTGATGCTGCGACAGCCAATAAGGGCAGCCTGAAGACCTTTGATCTTGCGACAGCCAATCAGAGTAGCCTGAAGACCTTTGATCCTGCGACAGCCAATCAGATCAGCCTGAAGACCTTTGATCCTTCGACAGCCAATC
The DNA here is from genome assembly GCF_027942865.1 of Odontesthes bonariensis. Lineage (NCBI taxonomy): Eukaryota > Metazoa > Chordata > Actinopteri > Atheriniformes > Atherinopsidae > Odontesthes > Odontesthes bonariensis. Next base: position 28,934,853 of record NC_134516.1, read on the forward strand.
AGATCAGCCTGAAGACCTTTGATCCTGCGACAGCCAATCAGAGCAGCCTGAAGATATTAGATTCTGCGACAGCCAATCAGAGCAGCCTGAAGACCTTTGATCTTGCGACAGCCAATCAGAGCAGCCTGAAGATGTTTGATCCTGCGACAGCCAATCAGAGCAGCCTGTTATGTTGTTTGGAGCTGTAGAAGAGGTATAAAAATAGCGTTTTGTAGCGGTGACATGATATGCCTCTCTCACTTCCAGGCTAACGACTTTTGGCTAAAAACGGTCAAATCGAAATTCTCAGAACACATCCGAATGACATGATTTTGATGTCAACTCAACATATGTACTCCCAACATCCCGTAAATGGATCTAAAGTGCATTTTACTCCGGATTATCCCTTTAATCAACTGAAGTACAGCCTTCCTACTTGCACAATAATGTGGCCCAAAGATGAACAGGCTGGAGGAGAAACCCTCACTTAACCCCTGAAACCACCTCTGCAGCTGTCTGAACAGCGCCTCCAGTCTGGGACATTGGACAAAGAGGTGGTAGACTGTCTCTGACCGAGGGCAGAACGGACAGCCATCCCCTGTGCCAGGATCGAGGTGCACCAGATACCTGTTTGTAGCTATGGCCCCATGTACGATCCTCCACTGGATGTGTCCTGTCCGTTCTGCCCTCGGTCAAAGACAGACTACCGCCTCTTTGTCCAATGTCCCAGACTGGAAAAATTAGAGGACAAATTTGTTGCTCTCGTTTATTTTGTTATAAGGTTAGTAGATGTGCAATTTTCAGCTGTCAGAAATGAAAGGCTAGCCTAATCTTTTGTCATATTTGGCTGTGATCACTTTTTTGTAGCCTATCATAATTTATATAGCCTATGACGTTCTCCCAAACAACCAGCTGTTGTAGTTCCACTTAACTAAAATAAATGCAGTCTACTACCTGCAATGGGAGTATAAAAAGCGGAAAATATGTTTGATATTAAATTAGCACGCTACTTTTATTTTGGCGTTACTTCCGCTTCCGGTCTGTCCGCCGTCATGTTCGAATGTAAGAAACGAAAAATGAAAAAAGTAATTTCCAAAAACCAAATTTTGTCTGTTATTTGATTTTGGTTTTTCGTTTCTTTAGGAAGACAGAAAAATCCGTTTTTGGTTTAAAACGAAAAATGGAAAAAGGACACCTATTTCCGTTTTTTCATTTTTTCGTTTTGAAAGAAAAACGGATTATACTTTGGTACCCAGACCCGACAGCCAATCAGAGCAGCCTGAAGACGTTTGATCCTGCGACAGCCAATCAGAGTAGCCTGAAGACCTTTGATCCTGCGACAGCCAATCAGATCAGCCTGAAGACCTTTGATCCTGCGACAGCCAATCGGAGCAGCCTGAAGACGATAGATCCTGCGACAGCCAATCAGAGCAGCCTGAAGACCTTGATCCTGCGACAGCCAATCAGAGCAGCCTGAAGACCTTTAATCCTGCGACAGCCAATCAGAGCAGTCTGAAGATGTTTGATCCTGAGACAGCCAATCAGAGCAGCCTGAAGACCTTTGATCCTGCGACAGCCAATCAGAGTAGCCTGAAGACCTTTGATCCTGCGATAGCCAATCAGATCAGCCTGAATACCTTTGATCCTGCGACAGCCAATCAGAGCAGCCTGAAGAAGTTAGATCCTGCGACAGCCAATCAGAGCAGCCTGAAGACCTTTGATCCTGCGACAGCCAATCAGAGCAGCCTGAAGATGTTTGATCCTGCGACAGCCAATCAGAGCAACCTTAAGACCTTTCATTTTGCGACATCCAATCAGATCAACCTGAAGACCTTTGATCCTGTGACAGCCAATCAGAGCAGCCTGAAGACCTTTGATCCTGCGACAGCCAATCAGAGCAGCCTGAAGACCTGTGATCCTGCGACAGCCAATCAGATCAGCCTAATCTTTTGTCATATTTGGCTGTGATCACTTTTTTGTAGCCTATCATAATTTATATAGCCTATGACGTTCTCCCAAACAACCAGCTGTTGTAGTTTCACTTAACTAAAATAAATGCAGTCTACTACCTACAATGGGTGTATAAAAAGCGGAAAATATGTTTGATATTAAATTAGCACGCTACTTTTATTTTGGCGTTACTTCCGCTTCCGGTCTGCCCGCCGTCATGTTCGAATGTAAGAAACGAAAAATGAAAAAACTAATTTCCAAAGACGAAATTTTGTCCGTTATTTGATTTTGGTTTTTCGTTTTTTTAGGAAGACAGAAAAATCCGTTTTTGGTTTAAAACGAAAAATGGAAAAAGGACAGCTATTTCCTTTTATTCATTTTTTCGTTTTGACAGAAAAACGGATTATACTTTGGTACCCGGACCCGACAGCCAATCAGAGCAGCCTGAAGACCTTTGATCCTGCGACAGCCAATCAGATCAACCTGAAGACCTTTGATCCTGCGACAGCCAATCAGATCAACCTGAAGACCTTTGATCCTGCGACAGCCAATCAGAGCAGCCTGAAGATGTTAGATCCTGCGACAGCCAATCAGAGCAGCCTGAAGATGTTAGATCCTGCGACAGCCAATCAGAGCAGCCTGAAGATGTTTGATCCTGCGACAGCCAATCAGAGCAGCCTGAAGACCTTTCATTTTGCGACATCCAATCAGATCAACCTGAAGACCTTTGATCCTGTGACAGCCAATCAGAGCAGCCTGAAGACCTTTGATCCTGCGACAGCCAATCAGAGCAGCCTGAAGACCTGTGATCCTGCGACAGCCAATCAGATCAGCCTAATCTTTTGTCATATTTGGCTGTGATCACTTTTTTGTAGCCTATCATAATTTATATAGCCTATGACGTTCTCCCAAACAACCAGCTGTTGTAGTTTCACTTAACTAAAATAAATGCAGTCTACTACCTACAATGGGTGTATAAAAAGCGGAAAATATGTTTGATATTAAATTAGCACGCTACTTTTATTTTGGCGTTACTTCCGCTTCCGGTCTGCCCGCCGTCATGTTCGAATGTAAGAAACGAAAAATGAAAAAACTAATTTCCAAAGACGAAATTTTGTCCGTTATTTGATTTTGGTTTTTTGTTTTTTTTAGGAAGACAGAAAAATCCGTTTTTGGTTTAAAACGAAAAATGGAAAAAGGACAGCTATTTCCTTTTATTCATTTTTTCGTTTTGACAGAAAAACGGATTATACTTTGGTACCCGGACCCGACAGCCAATCAGAGCAGCCTGAAGACCTTTGATCCTGCGACAGCCAATCAGATCAACCTGAAGACCTTTGATCCTGCGACAGCCAATCAGATCAACCTGAAGACCTTTGATCCTGCGACAGACAATCAGAGCAGCCTGAAGATGTTAGATCCTGCGACAGCCAATCAGAGCAGCCTGAAGATGTTAGATCCTGCGACAGCCAATCAGAGCAGCCTGAAGATGTTTGATCCTGCGACAGCCAATCAGAGCAGCCTGAAGACCTTTGATCCTGCGACAGCCAATCAGAGCAGCCTGAAGACATTTGATTCTGCAACAGCCAATCACATGATGACGTAATTAGTTAACTGAAAAAATTTTCTTTTTTGGTTCATAATTGTTTATGGTTTCTTTTTGTGGTTATTCTGTTAGTTAGTTAGTTAAGTTAGTTATAGTTATGAAAGGGAATGTTTGAATTGCTACCAGTGTGTGTGTGTGTGTTATATAGTTCTGTTGAGAATGTGTTTTGAATCAAGTGTTTGTTGTTGTTTGTACTATTTTGTTTACTGGGTACTCCTTTGGTTCCTGAGTTGTGCGTTTGGGTTCAAGTGCTAGTTCTATTAGTTAAACACAAGCCACACAGACATGAGTTGTTTTGTTTTAACATATTCAAACCATTTAAATGGTACTCCACTTTGTCCGCACACCTGCAACATTTTGGCTCCAAAGGAGCAAAATGCAAAGTCACATTACAGGGTCTGACATGTTCACTCTTAACTGTAGGCTATGTCAGGGTGTATTTTACTGTAATCTCCAGCAATCCTGACATGGGCCCAACAGTGAGGAGGACCACCACATTGTCCAGATTGAACAATCTACACACCAAACTGCTGAAGACCTTATATTGAGTGCCTGCTGGGACCTGCACTGAGGCAGACAGGAAGAGGCTTCAGTGGGTAATCAAAGCAGTAGTAGTATTAGCTAAATGAAGGCAGTGGCGTAACTCCCATTAGGCAAACCTAGGCATTTGCCTAGGGCCCCAACCAAATCTGTCTTTCATAGGGGCCCCCAAATCTGACCGTCCCAGCCAAAGTAAATACACAAAAAAACTAATGTTAATTTGTTACTTATGTAAAGTAAAAAAAACATATTTCTATAAAAAAATATATATATATATCAGCATAACACCAAAATAATGCCTAAATAATAATTGTCCAAGGAGACATGCCCACATCCATTTTGCATTGGACTTGTCCAGAATATGATGACGTGGCAAGGTGCGACATAACATGACTTCAGTTCAAATCAAAACAGAGGGAACTGTATGCGACTCGGTGAAAAATGAAGCGGAGTTATGAAAGTGGTTATGCTAAAAGAAAGAAACGGACAGAGAACAAAAGAATTGCAGATGCACTGCCGAAATTAACATAGTTTTTTACACCTGCTGCTGAAGCTACAGTGGATGCTGTAGCTGCTCCCGAACTTGCGACATGCTCAGGCTCCGCTGTTGAGGAAAATGTTGAAGTGGAGGAGGAAGGAGAAGTGGGTGCCGAAGGAGAAGAGGTGGCTATGGAAGCTGAAGCAGAGGTGACTCTGGATGATGCAGATGAAAACGAAGATAATTTGGCGGTGAGTGCTAGCCCATTTACTAGCAGCAGTGGAGACAGTTTAATAATAGGCGACGACCCTGCACATTGGCCAGAAAGGTTGACAGACTCCGAGCGCTGTTCAATTGTACAGAAAGGACCAGTGCAATTACGAGGAGATTTCCCCCAGAAGAAACAGGGCAGACGCTTAAAGGCTCTAGCATGGTTGTCGCGTCTGCTCGCGCGAGCGGTGTTGATGACGTCACGAGTTCGTGCCCGCCATAGGACCCTATATAGTGGCGCAAGTCGCTGCGCGCCAGTAGTTGCAATTTTCTCCGTCACAGAGGTGGCGCTGCTACGTGAAGGTTACCGCTACTCTACAACCACGAAAGTGGAGAAGAAAACAATGCCGCTGTCAAGAGCAAGAATACTGTAATTAATGATACTGCTGCAGTTTTCGGATCATTTTAATTTTTTAATTCAGTTAAAAGAGGTGAAGGTTTGAAGCCCCCGGCATCAACAGAGTCTCTGCCCTCTTCTTTGCCTTCACGTATCTGTCCCCTAGCTTCTTCCACACATTCTTACAGAACTCTCCCTCTTTCCCCAAAGTTCTGCCCATCTCTGTGCACCAGTTTGGGGAGTTTACGTGCTCCCTGTGCTGTTTCACTGCAGTTTCGTACAGCTGTCTGTACAAACGCACCTCCTCACTGAGCCTGGTCTCACATCGGTCCATCCGGTTCGTTGTGCTCGGCGCCGCCAAGTTACAAAAATCGACTGGTGCACGACAACGCGCTGCGCCGTCTGTTCAAGGGAAGCGCCAGGCCTGAAACGTCATTTTGACGTCACGGTCCACCACCGCCGTGACAGATGCGGCAACGATGCTACCGCCTTTACAAGCACGCACTACTATTTGAACATGAAGAATGGCGAAAAAATCCTGAGGTCCTGGCTTGTGTACAGCAAGACGAAAGACCGCGCCGTTTGTTTCTGTTGTCGGCTGTTTGGCGATTGCAACAGGCAGCGGTTCAGCTCCGATGGCACAAACGACTGGAAAAAATTATCAGCCTTCCTAAAAGAGCACGAGAAGTCTACCGATCACCTCGCGAATATGGCTGCTTGGGGAACACTTAATCAACGGCTCCAAACAGGTAAAGCCATAGATAACGTCAATCGAGAGCTGTTTGTAAACGAAGTAAACAAATGGAGAGAGATCCTGAAACGTCTGATAGCTATTATTACACATATGGCCGAGCGCAACTTAGCTTTTCGAGGCCATTCAGAGAAGCTATATGAGCACGGCAATGGCAATTTCTTAGGCCAAGTTCAACTGATGGCTCAGTTTGATCCTGTAATGAGGGACCAAGTGAAGAGGGTAGCTGAGAAACCATTCTCTGAGAGTTACTTCAGCCCACTGATTCAAAATGAATTAATTTGCTTGGTCTGAAGCTGTGTGACAAAAGCAACAGTGGAGAGGGTGAAAAAGTCCAAATACTTTAGTGTCATCATGGACTGCACCCCGGATGTCAGTCATGATGAGCAGCTGTCCGTGGTGCTGAGGATTGTTGACTGCAAGCCTGGGGAAGGAGTGTCTATTCATGAGCACTTTGTCGGCTTTCTCGTGGCAGAAGACACAACTGGGAAAGGCCTACTCAGGTTGTTTTTGGAACACCTGCAGACACTGGATTTGGATATGGCCGATTGTCGTGGGCAATCCTATGACAACGGCAGTAACATGCAGGGGAAGAAACAGGGGGTCCAGAGCAGAATCCTGGCGCTTAACAGCAAAGCACTCTGTGTCCCATGTGCCAGCCACACATTGAACCTGGTGGTTGGTGATGCTGCCAAGTCCTCTGTGACAGCTTTAAGTTTTTTTGGACTATTACAGCGACTGTATGTTCTTTTCAGTGCTTCAGTTCACCGCTGGACAATCCTTCAAAAACGTGACGGATTTTACCATTAAACCACTCAGTGCAACAAGATGGGAGGCTAGGGTGGAGTCCGTGAAAGCTGTCCGATACCAGCTGCCTGAAATTTTGGATGCCCTGACCGAGATTTTCACACATGGAGGGTGTTTTCGAGCTATACGGCTTTCTCTACTCCACTGACCAGATGCAAAATGTCATGCAGGGAAAGGAATTAGATCAATGTTGCCACAGGCTTGAGAAGAAAATGAATGATGTTGATGCAGAAGACCTCAAGCAGGAAATAATTCATGCAGTCAAAGCATTCCCCCCACACGTCTCTTCACCTTTCCAGATGCTGGATTACGTGTACAGGGAAAACATCCTTGACACTTACCCAAATTTGAGTATAGCTCTGAGACTACTGCTCAGTCTCCCTGTGACTGTGGCATCAGGGGAAAGAAGTTTCTCATCACTAAAGCGGCTCAAGACTTACCTGAGGTCCACCATGTCTCAAGACCGCCTGTCTGCCCTGGCTGTTATCTCTATTGAACATGAAATCTCAAAAACACTGGACATGGACTCAGTGATCACAAGATTTGCAGAAGCCAAAGCTCGTAAGGTCAGACTATAGAATGTATACAAGCCCTCTCATCTACACAGTTGATGTCAGATGATTCAACCTGAAATGATGAGGATGAGACTGTTTAAAAGAAAGTTCAGAAAGTTCAAAAAGTTCAGAAAGTTCAAAGTTCAGAAAGATCAAAAACATTGGAAACATGGCAAGGACAAGAACATGAAGAAGAGACAAGTAAGACATGCAAAAATGAGAGAATGAGACATGATAAAGGGCAGGAAAAGCACATGAAGAAGAGATGAGTGAGACAGGTGTGAAGCAGAGGAGCTTGAAGGCAAACCAGGGACACAGATGAAGAGTAACAGGGATACAGACAGAGAAAAAGAAGATAGGGAGAAAGAGAGACGGTAATCATTCAAAAAACATTGATAGTTGACTTGGATATTTATTTATAATGCTATATTTATTTATAATGCTCCATGATTGACCTGGTGTTGATTTTTGTCATAGTGAGAAGTCAACAGGGGAAAAGACAGATGAACAACATCACCTTCTATCAGTGAGCCCTGGCTGAACAAGGTATTTGAGTTGACAAAGTGCATTCCTGTTGTGTTAAGATCATTGCCAAATGAAATGCAGTGTAGTGAGTGTTTTTGTTCTAATGCTGTGTTTGTCTGTTTTTCAGGTTGGGTTCCATACTGCTGCTCACCACTTTTCTATGATATGAAGACTTTTGAGAAGACAACAACAGTAGGACTTTGCGTTTAGAAATGTTTTCTGTCTCGCTCACACACACTCACACACTCCTTACACACAAATACTGAACACACACAAATACTGAACAGACACGCACACATACACACACACACACACACACAGAGCTTTGCCACTCACTCAGTCACTCACTCATATACTCACTCTCTCTCTCTCTCTCTCTCTCTCTCTCACACACACACACTGTTTTGCCACTCACACGAAATGGTGAAGGAAACATGGAAAATGGACATTTGAAGATGGAGAACTCTCTCTCTCTCTCTCTCTCTCTCTCTCTCTCTCTCTCTCTCTCTCTCTCTCTCTCTCTCTCTCTGTGCGCATGCGTGAGCGGTTTGCGGAGCGAGTGTTTGTGAGAGCGTGGCGAGTGTTTTGAGCTTGTATCAAAACTTTTTTCCAGTTTTCTGTGTTTTTTTGTCTTGTGTGTCTGTTCTCTGTTTGGTGTTGTGGTGGTGGTGGGGTGGGGGGGTAGTCGGGCAGGATGCCCGCTGCCGGCGGTGGTCAGGAGGAGCTGGAGAAGCTCACACGCCGACATGCCATCAGGGTGTTGGCGCAGGCAGGTTGCTCAGTGGAGGAGGTGGGCTGTGCTGTGGGGGAAGTGGTGGGATTTGACAGCGTAAAGTCCGCGTCCAGAATGAACAGCGCGGTGGTGGTCTTTCTGGACGCGGTGCACAAAGTGGAGCGGGTGGTCGAGGCTGGCATTGTCCTCAGAGGCGTGCTCACCCCGGTGTACCCGCTGGTTAACCTGGCGAAAGGGGTCACCATTTCGAACGCTCCTCCCTTTATAAAAAATGAAGAGCTGAGCAAAGCTCTGTCCAGATATGGACAGATAGTGTCCCCCATAAGGATGCTGCTGCTGGGGTGTAAATCCCCGAAGCTCAGGCACGTAGTGTGCCACAGGAGGAAAGTGTTTATGATTTTAAAAGAGCCCAACAGTCCTCTGAACCTGTCCCTCAATTTCAGGATTGATGGTTTTAATTACGTCGTGTTTGTCACTTCCGACACGATGAAGTGTTTTGGGTGTGGAGCTGAGGGGCATCTCATCAGGGCGTGCCCCGAGGCCAGGAAGGAGACTGCCGAGGTCCCGAGTGCGGGACGGGGGGCGGATGAGGCTGAGCCCCCGGCCGCCGGGGCTTCGGCTTCCGCGGCCGCTGGGGCTTCGGTGCCCGGGGCGGCGGTGGCTCCGGCTCCGTCTCCGGCTCTGGAGAGGCCGGTGGGGGAGGCGGATGTCGCGGCCGCGGGACCGAGGCCGGCGGAGGGGGCCGCTGTCCCGGGCCCGGTGCCGGCGGAGGAAGCCGCTGTCCTGGGCACTGGGCCGGCGGAGGAAGCCGCTGTCCCGGGCCCGGTGCCGCCGGAGAAGGCCGGTGTTACGGGTCCCGACACGGTGGGGGCGGGACAGGATAATGTAGCGAGGATAGGTGATGAAAAAAATGTAAATGATGGAGAGTCAATGGAGACGTGTCTCAGTGTGAGAAACAGTAAAAGGAAAAAAACAGCTGATAAGGAGAAGGGGGGAGGCAAAGCTAGGAGAACTCAGCAGAGTCTCTCTGAGGAGGGGGAAGATGAAGAAGAGGAGGAGGAGGAGGAAGTCGTGATGACAGCCTCTCAGGAGGACAAACTGACTGCCTATTCTGGGGAAAAAATCCAGAGGTTTTTGGCAGAAACCAAAGGTCAGAGGGGAGTGAGGCCTGAGGACTTTTTCCCTGATCTGGATGGTTTTATCAGGTCTGTGAACAGGCTGAAGAGGGAAGGGGTTTTTAACGATCCGGAGGTTTTTAGACTTAAGAAACTGGTGACGAAGGCCAAAGCTGCACTATTAGAAGACGATGAATGAATTCATGGCGGTGTGTTCTTTATTATCTGTGTTTTTTTTCACTGAGTGTCTTTCCATGAATAACATAAACATTGGGACTATAAATATTAATGGAGCACGTTCAACTACAAAGAGAGCTTCTCTCTTCCAGCTGGTTGAGTTGAAGAAGCTGGATGTGCTGTTTGTCCAGGAGACACACAGTGACAGCAAGAATGAGAGTGAGTGGAGGAGGGAGTGGCCGGGGCAGGTTTTCCTCAGCCACAGGCTGTCCAACAGTGCTGGGGTGGGGATCCTGTTCTCTAGGGGTTTTTGCCCTCAGTCTGTGGAGCTGCAGCAGGTGATGGAGGGACACATCCTCATGGTGAAGGCTTCCTATGAAGATGTAAAAATGGTCTTCCTGTGTGTTTATGCTCCCGTGACAGGCGTGAGTAGGATCAGTTTTCTGGATGTGCTGGGTGATGTTTTTAATGGTTTTAATGATGAATATTTGTTTCTGGGGGGGGATTTTAACTGCACTGCTGACGCAGTGTTGGACAGGAATCACCTGGAGCCCCATCCTGCGTCGTCTGCTCGGCTCAGGCGCCTCATTGAGACACACGATCTGACGGACGTGTGGAGAGGTTTTAACAGCAGAGACAAACAATACACCTGGTCTCACTGTAGAGACAACATGCTGTCTCTGGCCAGATTAGACCGCTTTTACTGTTTTAAGCATCATTTTAGCACGTTTAGGAGCTGCTGCGTCATCCCGGTGGGTGTGTCAGATCATTCCCTGGTGCAATGTAGTGTTTTTATTAAGACTGTGAAGACATCCAGCGCTTATTGGCATTTTAACACCGCCCTTCTGGAAGACCATTCTTTTAGGGAAGCTTTTAGCTTTTTATGGCGTGCACATAGAGCCGAAAAACCCACTTTCTCCTCAGTGCAGGGGTGGTGGGATTTCGGAAAAACTGTCCTAAAGCAATTTTGTCAACAGTATACTCGCAATGTCACTAAACAGATAACCAGATCCCTTCAGGACCTGGAGACTGAAGTACAGCTCTTACTGAGCGGTACAGGAAATCAAGGGCATACTGAAGCCCTTAAGAGTAAAAAGGAGGCTCTAGCCAACCTGTTGGGTATCACAGCACAGGGAGCTCTAGTCAGGTCACGTTTCATGAACGCCTCTATGATGGACGCCCCCTCCAAGTTCTTCTTCAGCCTGGAGAGAAAGAGCGGCCAGAGGAAACTCATCCACAGCCTGCGATCCAGCAGCGGGGTCCCACTCACTGAGACTAGTGAGATCAGGAGATACGCCACTAGCTTTTACAGAGACCTTTTTAAATCTGAGCTGGTGGAAGATCCTGAGCTGGAGAAGGTTTTCCTGGCTGATCTGCCTCAGGTTGGGGAATCAGCGGACTCGTTTTTAACAGCAGACCTGACACTAGATGAGCTCCATGGGGCCCTCATGAGCCTGGCCAACGGAAAGGCTCCAGGTCTGGATGGGATTCCTGTGGACTTTTACAAGACTTTCTGGCCTGTTGTTGGAGAGGACATGCTGGAGATGTTCCAGGAAAGCCTTAAGAGTGGACTGCTACCCCAGAGCTGCAGGAGAGCTGTGATCACTCTGCTCCCAAAGAAAGGTGACCTCCAGGAGATGAAGAACTGGAGGCCGGTCTCGCTGCTCTGTGGGGACTACAAGGTCCTGTCCAAGGCTCTGGCCCTGAGGCTGAGGGAGGTGATGGCGGAGGTGGTTCATGTTGACCAGACCTACTGTGTGCCTGGCAGGTTAATCAGTGATAACATCACTTTAATTCGGCATGTTTTGGACATCTCTGGATCATTGGGTGTAGGCACTGGTTTGATTTCCGTAGATCAGGAAAAAGCGTTTGACCGGGTTGAACACCAGTACCTGTGGAAAACACTCGCAGCGTTTGGTTTCAGCCCTGGTTTCATTGCTAGGATCCGGCTTCTGTACTGTGATGTTGCTAGTATACTGAAGATTAATGGTAGTCTGGCTGCTCCTTTTCCTGTGGAGAGGGGCGTGCGGCAGGGATGCTCACTGTCAGGCATGTTGTATGCACTGGCTATAGAGCCCCTACTGCACAAGCTCAGGAGGGAGCTGTCAGGGGTGTCATTTCCGGGGTGCCCTGCAGCGGTAAAGCTGACGGCTTACGCCGATGACGTCATGGTGGTTTTAAACACGCAGGCAGACATCCAGGTTTTAGAGGGAAATGTGGAGCTTTTTAACAGACTGTCATCAGCCAAAGTCAACTGGGGTAAGAGCGTAGCTTTTAAAACCAGGAAAGACTCGCTGAACCAACTCATTTTACCTGGAGGCCTGAGTTGGAAGACGGGTGGGTTGAGATATCTCGGGGTGTATTTAGGAGACGACTCGTTTTTAAAAAAGAACTGGGAGGGGGTTTTAGAGTCCATTGAGGGCAGGCTGAAGAGGTGGAAGTGGCTGCTGCCTAGCATGTCGTTTAGAGGTAGGACGCTCATCACAAACAATCTGGTGTCCTCCTCTTTGTGGCACAGGCTGGCGGTGGTGGACCCCCCCTCTGACCTGCTTGCAAGGATCCAGGCCACCCTGATCAATTTTTTTTGGGACAAGCTCCACTGGCTCCCACAAGCAATCCTGTACCTCCCTAAAGAGGAGGGAGGACAGGGGCTAGTACACCTGGCCAGCAGGGGGGCAGCATTCAGATTAAACTTTGTCCAGAGACTGCTTTATGGACCACGAGACCTGGTGTGGAGACCGCTGGCACAGATGATCCTGAGAGACACCGGACGTCTGGGATTACAGGAGTCTGTGTTTTTATTGGATTTTAAGACTGTGAACTTTTCCTCCCTGCCTGGTTTTTATCGTGGAGTTTTTAGCGTTTGGAAGCTGTTGTGGAAGCCGAGGGTGCAACACCAGTCACTGTTCTGGCTGCTGCAGGAGCCACTGGGGCACGGAGCCCTGCTGGGCACCCCTTCCTGGATCGGTGCGGCAGCCGCAGACGCCTTCAGAGCGGCCGGGATCTCCACTTTAGGGTCCCTGCTGGAGCACACGGGGCCTGATCTGCAGGAGACGACGGGTTTGGCAGCCGGGCTCAGGTGGAGATCGAAGAGAATCGTCGGCCGGTTGCTGAATTACTGGCGAGGCCGTCTGACGAGTCAGGAGCGTCAGCTGCTGGGATTGTTCGGCCGTGGAACCAGCACCCCCTGCCCCGATGACCCTTTCCCCTCCCTCAGCATCTGTCCCAGCTCAGACCTGACGTACGGGCTGAACCTGAAGGAGGCCGGGGGCAAAGCACTGTCACTCCTGATGGTGAGGTGTCTGAACCATCAGAGACTACAACAGCGCTCCCAGCTCCCCTGGAGAGCTCGCCTGGCCCTGGGAGAGGAGGTCCAGCCTGAGTGGAGGAGCCTCTACAAGCCTCCACTCTCCAAGAGGGTGGGGGACCTTCAGTGGAGACTCCTCCATGGGATTTTAGCGGTGAACGCCTTCATATCCATCCTGAACTCCTCTGTCACTAACATCTGCCCTTTCTGTGAGACTGTAGAGACTGTTTTCCACTGTTTTACCGACTGTCCCCGTCTGACTCCCCTCTTTACCATCCTGGAGTTTTTTTTCAGGAAGGCAGGAGAGGTTTTCTCCCTGAGAACTTTTATTTATGGTTTTAAATACAGAAAAACTCAGAAGGAAAAATGTCAGCTGATGAACTTTATTGTGGGACAAGCGAAGATGGTGATCTACGTGAGCAGAAAAAGGAAGATAGAGAACAATGTGGAATGTGACATAGTGAGGATGCTGAGTGGGATGGTGAGGGCGAGGCTGCTGATTGATTTTAATTATTACAGAGCAATGAAGGACCTGGAGCAGTTCAAAAAAATGTGGACATATGGTGGAGTGCTGTGTTCTGTCCAGGGTGATGAACTGGTGCTCTCTGATCAGCTGGTCTGATCGGTTTTAGACAGTTTTTTATTTTATATAGCTATACTTTTCTTGAAAGATGTTGTAAATTGAACTAAACACAATTTAAAGTAAGGGTATTGGGATGGTAATTCATTTTATGTGTGAATTTAAAAAATGAGGGCCCCATGTCTATATTTTGCCTAGGGCCCCAAAATGTCTAGATACGCCCCTGTTCATATATAAAGCGCACCTGGCTATAAGGCACATTAAGCGAAACAAAACAGTGTCGTTGCTGTTACCTGGCAGTTCAGTGATGATTCGAAAACAAAACTTATAAAATCGGCTTGGCGCATGCGCAAAACCACAAAGTAGCAATTCTCGACAAGTAGCACCAGCCGACTGAACACCGGCCTTCGTGAAAGCTCGGACCACAGTTGAGACTGATACCTTAGGCATCCACGATTCATTGGCAGATAGTAGCGAAAGTCGCCCGGCGCTGTCTCCCTCCCTTGGTGAATGTGTGTTCGCCTTCTGTCATCCACTGCTCCCACGCAGCTCGCAGTTTAACTTTGAACGCCCTGTTGACACTGATATTCATGTCCCGTGCTAACGCTGTTGCCTTCAGTCGAATAGAGACTGTAGAGACGCTTCTACCCGCTGCTCTCTGTTCAATAACCCACTGTTCAATTTTGTTATTATTATGGTGAATCACAATATATATTACTCCGCTACGCTCATGACTACTGTAGCCGTAATGCTGCGGTGCAGCTTTGTAGTTTACCAAAGTCTTACTAAAACATTTTGACAGAGCGCCGTGTACAAAATCGCTTCGGGATCCGTAAGCTAACAAGAATAAATCCATATATAAAGCGCTCCGGGTTATTAGGCGCACTTTTGTTTTTTGAGAAAATTATAGGCTTTTAAGTGTAACTGTTTTTAACCAGGAAAAATACAAACTGAGCAAATGGAAAATTTATTAAGTGACTCTGATATTGATATACTTGGAATATGTGACAGTTGGTTGTGTGTTGCATGTCGCTCCTGCTTGCTACTCTCTGCTTTCAGCTACTGCCACCAGCTAGCCCTCCTAGTGGGGGTGAAAAGAGGAGTCGAGTGCGTAAGCCTCCCCCTGCCGGTACACAGCCTCTCCACCACCAGGACCCCTGCAGAGCCTCCTCGTGGCCACACACGGTAACTGGGTCCGCGAGGTCCCAGGCCAATCTGTAGGGGATCTCGGAGCAGCAGTGGGCCCCAGAGGCATGGCGTGCAGGCCCACACGCCACCTGGCATGTGGAACACGCCCTGGCGTCTGCCAACCACTGTCCCAGCTATGGGTCAAATAGCATGGGCAGATGGGGCTCATAGCCTTGGATGGCAACCCGTCTAGGAGAAGGACACTCTGATCTAAAACCGGGACTATGAGGAGTTGCGCCCCACAGTTCGCTAACAGCATAGTAAAGCCAACCATGGAGAGCAGAGTCATCCCAAATCCTATACTTCCAGTGGCGGGAGTCCACAGGAACATTGCGGCGGACAGTGGTGCTGGTCCTCCTTCTGGAGGACACCATGATGACAGGACCTCAAACGCTAGGACTGTCACAGGGAGGGTCCTGTCCGATCACAGCACTCCATCCAATGCACTCATGCGCTGTCGGAGACCATTTGTTATGGGAACCATCAACAAATCCACAGCGAGAGAAGAGGCGAGATTGATAGAGCTAGCACACTGTGCTGAGGCGCAGGGAGTGGAGATCCTAGAAATGCAAGAACACAGGAGAGTGCAAACTGATGACCCGATTGTCTACAGCAGAGTGGAGAGATGCACGTTCATTTCTGCATCTGCATGGAGGAACGAGGCTCAGGCCGCAACAGGCGGTGTAGGGTTAATGCTGGGATCCCGGGCACGTAAGGCTCTCCGTCGGGTTTACCACCACACCGACAGGATTTTGAGCGCAGAGTTCTCGGGCAACCCAGTAACAACAATCATAGTCGTGTACTCACCCACCAACGTGGCACCATCTGACGTGGAGGAGAAGTTCTTTGAGGACCTTGTAACAGCGGTCCGTAACGTCCCAGCGCACAACTTCCTGGCAATCCTTGGGGACCAAACCAAGTCCCAAGATCCGTTACAACTGGAAAGCCTTCTTGAGTGACCCTGGCCTTCAAACCAGATACACAGAGGAGGTGAGGAAACGATTCCTCCAGCTGGACAGGGAGGTGGATCCTAGTGGCGAATACAGGAGATTCGTCTCTGCGAATGAGGAGGCGTCCAGGCTGTGCGTACCCATGATGGAGAGAGTCCTAACCTCCATGCGATCCAAACACCCAGAGGTCGTAGCAGCACGAGGGAAAGTGGAGGAAGCCCGCCTCAACTTTGAGCGGGAGCCAACTGCAGAGAGTCGTGGCGAGCTGAATGAAGCAGTATGGGGAGGCCTGGAGGGTCATCAATGAGATGACGGGGCAGAAGAGGACCAAGGAGTGACAGGTGGAGGGACACAGCCCGGAAGAGCGGGTGACAACCTGGACCACCCACTTCCAAAGGCTGCTGGGAGAACCTGCAGAGGCAGCTGAGGAAGAAGTGCCATCAGTCCTCCCAAACCTGAACATCAATGATGGCCCCTTCACGCTCGGAGAACTTGCCAGTGCAAAAACCACTGTAAGAGTAGGAAAGAGTGCTGGTCCGGATGGTATACCCCCAGAGGTGCTGAAGAACTGTGACATAGATGACATCATTTTAGAGTTCTGCAACCTTGCCCTGCTGAACAATCGGCTGCCTGATATGTGGTCTCTATCAAACATCGTGCCAGTGCCTAAATCCGGAGACCTCTCGAAGCCAGACAACTATCGAGGCATCAGCCTGACATGGATCACTGCGAAAGTCTACAACCGCATGATCCTAAACAGGGTCCGGCAGGCAATCGACGCTCTTCTGAGGACGACTCAGAACGGCTTTCGAGAGGGACGCACCACTACATCCCAGATCTTGGCGCTAAGGAGAATGATTGAGGAGGTGAAGAAGAACAACCTGACAGCAGTTCTATGCTTCATAGACTTCAAAAAGGCATTTGACTCGATCCACCGAGGCATGATGGTGAAGATCCTGAAGGCATACAGTATTCCCCCCAACCTACTCCGAGCAATAGAGTCCATGTATGCTGGAACAAGGGCCAAGGTGGTGAACCCAGACGGCAACAGTGAGGAGTTTGGCATCCTGGCTGGAGTTATGCAGGAGGACACACTAGCCCCTTTCCTCTTCATCATAGTCCTTGATTATGCGCTCAGGAAGGCAATCAGTGGGAGAGAGCAGGAACTTGGCTTCACACTATCTCCAAGGAGGTCGAGTCGATACCCCGCAGTGGTCCTCACAGACCTTGACTATGCGGATGACATCAGTTTGCTCTCCGACAACATGGAACAAGCACAAACACTACTGAACAGGGTAGAGCGAGAGTGCGCCAAGGTCGGCCTCAGGCTAAACGCCAAGAAAACTGAGGTCATCACCTACAACACTCCACCGGAACATCAACCTCTGCCTACAGCAGGAGGCACTGTGCTGAAAGAAGTCAGCGACTTCAAATACCTGGGCTCATGGGTCAACTCAACTGAGCAAGATCTAAAAGTGAGGAAGGCACTTGCATGGAGGGCCCTGAACGGTATGGCCAGTGTGTGGAACTCCAATCTCCCCCGTCAAATCAAACTCAGCTTCTTCTACGCGACAGTAGAGTCCGTTCTTCTTTATGGCTGTGAATGCTGGACCCTGAAGCCAACCCTAGAGAAGTCCCTTGATGGGTGCTACACCAGGATGCTGCATGCAGTGCTTAACATCAGTAAGAGTGCACATGTAACCAACGAAATCCTGTATGAGGAAATACCAAGGGTGAGCGATAAGATTGCTGTAAGGAGAATGGGACTTGCAGGACATTGCCAAAGGCACCCAGAACTGCCAGCCAGCAAACTGGTGCTGTGGGAACCATCACGTGGGTGCCGGTTAAGAGGACGTCCCACACTAACATATGTGGACATACTCAAGAAGGACGCAGGAGTCCAGAGTACCAGCGAACTGAAAAGATGTATGGAGAATCGGGAAGACTGGAAGCAACGATGGAAGGCTTGTCTGAGGACGACCAAGAGAGATTTAATGGCATCCACCAGAGGTCTCCAGTTCTACTTCATTCCCAAAACAATTCCTGAATGAGGAAATCCAAAATCTAGAAGGTCTAATATTCTGGAAAATAACGACATTGAGGCTAGCTCAGATAACTTTATTAAAAAAAGTCAATGATATTATAACGCACTTCACAAAAAAAAGGTAAATCCAAGCAACATAGAAATAATCTGCCCTGGTTGAACAATGAAATTATAAAATGAATGAAAAATAGAGATAAAGTCTTAAGAATGACCCGTAAGGTGAAAGCAGATTCTATATTGAGGCCATAAATGGGGCAAATGATAATTAAAAGCTAATATGGAACAATCTAAATGAGTTATCTCCCCAACTTGGTGATCTACAGCTCCAGGTAAATGATGAGCTAACTGACAATCTGGAGATTACTGTGAGTTATCAATAGATTTTTCATTGGGTCAGTTGAGGAACTTGCGAAGCCCTTTTAATGCTCACATATTTCATCTCTAAAAAGGTTAATTTGGTCTTACTAGTGACCTTTTAAAGACCAATAAACAGGCTCTTGCTGACCCAGTTGCACATCTTGTAAATCTATCCATAAAACATGAACGGTACCATCGACATGGAAGATTGCTCGGGTCACCCCCGTCTTTAAGGCCGACAAAATCTATCGACCCATAAGTATTTTACCTAGAATTTCCAAAGTAGCGGAGAAATGGGTTACCACAGAACTGACTGAACACTGAAATAATGGCCATGACACTCTTCATCCAATGCAGTTTGGATTTAGGAAATTCCATTCAGCAGAGACAGCTACCTGTTATTTCCTAGAAAACTGAAAGAGCTTGTTGGATGAGGGTGGCTTTATAGCTGCTGTATTTCTTGATTTAAAGCGTGCTTTTGACACCATTAATCATGATGTGCTTATTGCTAAATCAGCTCATTTCAACTTTTCAAAATAGTGCCCTCTGCTGGATGAAATCATACCTGTCGCACAGGAAACAGGCAGTTCAAATTGATGATTCGTCATCTTCATACCTCACTTCTTCTGCTGGAGTACCACAGGGCTCAATATTGGGTCCTGTTTTATTCAGCCTAAATGTCCATAACTTACCAAATGTCTGTAGAAATATAAAGATCCAACCATATGCTGACGACACTGTATTATACTGTCATGCCAATTCAATTCAAGAACCTGCTGCAATTCTCTCAGGAGCCACGGTGCCGGTGTCCTATTGGCTCCAAAACTGTTGTTTACATTTGAATAAAAAAATAAACAGTCTGTATGTTTTACTCCCGGCAGCCAACAGAGGGACAGCAACCATCAGTCATGGTGGATGCAGAGACACTTGATGTGGTTCAACACTTTAAGTACCTCGGGGTAATCTTTGATTCTAATCATGTTGTGTTCACTCCTTTCACTCCTCCCGGGAGGCTGTATATTTTGTTTAGATCGCATCGATTTGGGTATTGATGAAAACCGGAAGTGATGTAGTTAAGAAAATAAAAACGGGATAAAACGGGAACTTCTTTACCGTCATTAAAAGAAGCATACCAACGACATGAAACTCAATACTTTGACTTATATTCTGATACATTGCCCAACACGGCAAGTTCATTTTGAACGTTGTAAACAATCGGGAAATGTGTCTTCTCTGCATGGGCTGTTTGGCAGATTAGCATTAAGCTATTGAAATATACTAGCTGTTTCTAAGGGTTTTGTACGTTAGCGGCTAGTTAGCGAAATGCTAGCACTTGTTTCGTTCAAACAGATTGAGGATGATGTGTTCAAAGGGAAATTATATGTGGCTTATAATGTTGTAAAATGTGAGTTAAAGCCAGCTCAACTTTGGCTGTGATATGTGCATATGTTTTACTGTGAAGCTTTCAAATGTATTGTTTAAAATATGTGTGTATTTGAATGCTAAAAAATGCTAAATATTGAGAATTTATTTGTTTACAGTTTAACTGGTTTGACCGTGTAATTCACAAGGCAATAAACAACAACAACAACAACAAAGACTACTGTAGTGGCCGTTTGTCAAACAAATCAAACAAAACTTAAATTAAAGCAAATGAAACGAACACTTCAGGCACCATGGGCAGGTAATGTACACAGGCAAGACATAGTCCAATTTCCAGGCAGAAGTTTTGAGTTGAGGCTGGTTTATTTGTTATTCCAGAAGAGCAAACAACATGGTCTCTCTCGCACTGGTAAAAAACCATATGCCCATCACCCAGGTGCCTACACAGATCACCACCTACTTCCTACCTATATACAGGTGTGCCTGACAATAACTAGACAATAATATTAGCAAAATATCAATAATTAATGTGAGCAAAATAATAATGAAAACAATAAACAAATTAACCATTAAATTTACCATTACTCAAAAAGAAAAATAGTATAGCTCCAACAACTACCATATGTTATTCGTAACAAAGTTAAACATGAGTGGCAACCATGTCTGAAACCAAAGATTCTGCAGGAGAAAAGGACCTTACAACACTGAAAAGGAGGCGAGGACAAGCTAAAGCAGCTGTAAACAAGATGATAATGGCTGTGAATGTAAAAATCCGAGAAAACAAACCTGAAGAGTTGAAAGCAGCATTGGAAAGCCAAAATCATGATAGACTCACTGATGACATTGACAAAGAAGAGTTTGATGCCTTTGAAAAGCTTATCTTGATGAGCGTTCATGATGTGCGTCATGAGGCCCAAGCCTGGCTGCATGAAGTGAAAGACGGAGTTGACGATCATCCAGATGTTGATGAAGAGTTAGACGTCACAAACCAAAATGATTTAGTCAATGAACCTCAAGCCGACACAAATGATGAAAATTCTGTGTCAGGAGAGCTAGAGATGCTCCAAGCTCTGCGAAAGAGGGAACAGGAAAACTCTGAAGTGCTGCTTCAACGCAACAAAGAGGAGTTTGAACTGGAACTCCAGCGAATGCATCACAAGGCCGAGCTAGATGCACAGATGCTACACAATGAACAAAAGAAACAAGCCCTGACTGCAGATTTCTATTCTACACCGAGAGCTGGCAGGATCCCTGCAATGACACAACCGTCACTTTCACCAATATCTAGGGATTCAATATCACAATTGCTAGAGTTTTCAAGGCAGCAGTATCACGTCCAAGTAGACTCTCTTAGGCTCCCACCAAGGGATATGGTCAAGTTAGATGGTGACCCCCCAATCCTAGTGCGGGTAGCAAGGAGGCACTTGAGCGACTAAGAACAAGATTCAGAAATCCTCATTCCATCTCACAAGCTTGGGTTGGAAAGGTTTTTAACTTTAAGGAGATAAGAGACAATGTGCAACTCAGAGACTTCGCAGACCAACAGAGAGGCTGTGAGGATACGCTTGCTGCCATGAAGTGTGAGGAAGAGCTCAGTGGTCGCCGCACATTGGTTGAGATCATTGGCAAGCTACCATCAGACCTCAGGGCCAAATGGTTAAATATGAACTATGAAATTACAAAAGAAGAACATCTTCCAAAACTTGACGACGTTGTCAGCTTCGTAGAGACAGAGACAGATAACACATCTCATGAACAACAAGATTTTTGTCTTTTTCATTTTAAGTGGGCCAAATCGCTTATATTAAAAGTAAACTAATGAAAATTGCTGCTGTGATTTGATTCTTTTAATAAGCCATGTAACTGGCTATGATCCAAGGTGTTGAACAGGTGTGATACAGGTGTGTGGCCACAGCGTGCACATCTGATGCTGCTCACAGTGGTCCTCAGTGTGCTTAGGAAGCTGGTGTGTTTGCCCAGACACATGAAAAATTAGAGGGAAGGCAGCTAAGTATGATGGAAAATCCCTCAATGATGTCCACTATTTTTGCCTCCCTTCATATCAATGCTAACAGCCACCTAGCGATAGCTGCAGCTGTTACGGTGTTTGCTGCTCGGAAGCAGGGGAGTGCTCGGTCTGCACTTTGGTCAGCACGGTTTACACAGCAGGCAGTGATACGAAGGGAGAGAAAATGAGAGGCGTCTGGCTGCAGACCTGCACTGTCAGGACCCTTAGTTGCAGACATGCACTGTGAGGACCAGAAGCGACAAGCGAGGAGCAGGTATTTTTCGTTCCCCATTTGAACTGTGGAGACGACGAGGTGAGTAAAAGTCGAGTGAAAACAACTTTCTTTCATACGAAGAAACAGAAACAGTCTTTATTCACTGGAACATTACGTTGCACACTACATACTCTAAAGTTATATTAATTTTAAAGAATCAGGGTTTTTTTAAAAATATATATACATATATATATATATATATATATATATATATACATATATATATACACATATATATATACATATATATATACACATATAGATATACATACATATATATATATATATATATATATATATATATACACATACACATACATACTCGTGATTATCACGGCAGGCTTTGAGCGGAGGATGTAAAAGCCGTTGACCATTATAAAAAATTTGGCTGCAGTTCAGTTGATTTTCTCTGGGGGCGCTGGCGAGCGAGTGCAGAATGACCATTTTCCATAGGGCTGGCGCTAATAACTCAAAAAATGTCCCCGCTAGCGACTGAAACCTGAAAATATTACTGTGACTTCTGACAGAGGGATGTAGATTTATATCAAAAGTACAATAACCTGGGAGTTATATCTTTCTGTTTTCTTACAGGTCTGGCATTTGCGAGTCAGTCTCCGCTAGCATTTTGCTAACGGAATCTGAAGAACGCACGGCTGATTACGACCGGCTGCTTTACGGCACTCGTCCACTGTGCCAGAGTGCTAACCTGGTGCTGCAAACAACAACCAAAGTTAAACCAGAGGCTAGTCAGAGAGTATGTAAAAGGGCTGTGCTGAAATCTGTAACTATTTGAGCTAACCCCTCTCTGCTAGCTCAGCGCTAGGACTGACCATGCCGTAAAGTGATGCCACATGCGTGACGTCACTCGTGAGGCAATACTGACATTAAATGTGTATTTTAAAAAGATCTAGTGAGTCTAAAAAAGAAATCAAACCAAGTGCCGTTTGAAAGGATAATTTATCCTTCCTTTAGGAAAATTAAAATGAAAAAATATAAAAAAATTCTATCCAAAGCAATGGCTGGATCTAAGGTGGATTTCATAGTACCACCATAGAGTTCTGCGTGCTCTGCACTGCTTCGTTGGCGCCCCTAGAGTGCAGTACCACCCGGAAACAGCCACCAGTTTTCCCTCTCCTCATAATAGAGACTCTCTGGTCCCACACAGAGAAAACTGGCGGCCGGCTGCGGTGTTTGCTTCCGGGGTCACAGGGTGGAGTTCGGCCCAGAGGTCCTGGCAGCAGACCTCCACTGTCACGCCCGGAAATGCACGGCGTAAATTTCAAAATAAAATCGCGAATGCACTTCCGGTTGAATCGTTTTCCTCTGCCGTTTCATTCAGACATTTTTGGCATCCACAGAGACACTCTTTAAATGGTTGGGTTGAGTTACATCATTTCATTTTTTGGGGGGGTGCTTCCTCTGCATATGTTTGGCCAAGTTTTTCAGATGGCAAGTTACTGAACAGAGGGGACATTCAAGCTTTTTCAGTTTCAACAGAAGAGGAAATCAAAGGAGATGACAATTGTGTGTCTGCTGAGGAGTGGATGATAGAAGATGTTTGAATTGATTGTTGCACGAGAAGCTCTGGAGATGGGGATGCAGATGGACTTGGTTGCAGGGAGAGGAAGGATGAATCCTGACTCGGATTGGACAGGGCAGCAGCTGAGGTGGATGTTTGTTGTATGGAACAAGACTTTACATGCGCTTCCATGTCTGTCCTTCTAATGACAGTTGTGTCACAGATGGGACGATGATAATGTCCCCCATTCCTTCAAGTCAAATTGCAGCAGCAGATCTTATCTAAGAGCAAGTCAAGAAAATGTTTATGTTAGACAATGACAAACAAACAGTTACTTTACGTTCTGCACTAAAAAGTTAACAATCCTTAGGTGTTGATGCTAAACACCATTGGTGAAAGTAAACTTTGAAGTCATCGAACTTAGCTTCAAAACGACAACCCAAACCAACATGTAACATTCGGTAATTTGCGCCATTAATGACTTCTACGCTATTCGTTAATGATCCCTATTAACGACTACTAAAACGGCATCCATATTGACGAAGAACACAAGAAAGCATGCATGTACTTTCTATGGATACTAAAAATCAGAAACTCACCGCTACTCGTAAAATAAGCTCATTTTCCTTCTTCTTTTCTTCGCATAAAGAAAAACAATGAAACAAAAAACTTTCACATTGCTCGGGT
This sequence comes from Odontesthes bonariensis, assembly GCF_027942865.1. Lineage (NCBI taxonomy): Eukaryota > Metazoa > Chordata > Actinopteri > Atheriniformes > Atherinopsidae > Odontesthes > Odontesthes bonariensis. Next base: position 28,958,972 of record NC_134516.1, read on the forward strand.
TACACCGCTGCTCAAGAAACCTTCCCTCCCTCCAACTCATGTGGAGAACTATCGGCCGGTTTCTCTCCTCCCGTTTCTGTCTAAAACCATTGAAAGGGTGTTCTTAAAGCAGGTCACTGATTACCTCTCACAACACAACCTCCTTGATCCAAACCAATCTGGGTTTAAAAGTGGACACTCTGGGGCAGTCGGTGGCATAGTGGGTTAAGCAGCCGCCCCATGTACAGAGGCTATAGTCCTCGCTGCAGCTGGCCCCGGTTTGAGTCCCGCACCGAGCGGCCCTTTGCTGCATGTCTCCCCTCTCTCTCTGCCCCTTGCATTCCTGTCTCTCTCCAACTGTCCTATGATTAAAGGCATAAAAAAAAAAAAAAAAAAAAAAAAAAAAAAAAAAGTGGACACTCCACTGAAACGGCTGTGACAAAAGCCTTAAAACAGTTCCCCAAACTTTTTTGGGTGGGGGCCACATCAACTTTCCTTTCTGTGATGGGGGGGTCGAGGTCAGTCTATAACAGGAAATGATGTGGACCAAAGTGACAACCAGTATTATTATGGAGATTATAATGATCGTTTTTTGCAGCTGCACTTCGCTTGGCCTTGGCGCCACCTGTTGGTTTGCGAAAAAAAGTAATAAAAAGTCTTCACGTGTTTATTTGAAGTACCACAGATACACTTTTTATTTATAGAAAATATAAACACAAGCTAATGTCAGGTAACAATGAGGTGATGTGATTTTTAACAGGTACAGGTGAGTTAACAATTGGTCGGTATTTTGTCTTTACAGGTAGTGAAATAATATTAATACAGAATAATTGTTAAAATCAGGTGAAGTAGTCTTATCTAGGTCAGCTGACTTTGTATGTACAGACTAAAGTAAAAGTGAGTTAACAATAGTTAAGTATTTTGTCTACACAGGGATATTTATAGCCTTGGCAGCAGTGGCGGCTGCTGACTTTTAAAAAACAGGGGAAGCCCATATTACGCTTGGCTGAAAGCATGTCAACTACATTTGGTGTTGCTAACTGCTTAGCTGCGAGCATAGCCGCCATTGTGACAAAACTACTAGCCAACACGACAAACAAATGCACAACAGGAATATGATTGACAAAACTTCTAAACAACAAGGATGTGTTTCTTATTTACAGTGTAATATTTACAAAAGTGTATGTGTGTGAGGATGGAAATGGAAACCATGGGAAATGAGTGAAACTCCGACAGCACTTTCACAGACAACCAGTCTCTTTCGTATCCGCTTTGGGACTGAAGTTCCAGCATGCTTCTCCCCCCTTAAAAGTTCAGCTGCCAAAGAATCTCTCATGATGGACTTAGCTAACTCCAATCATCACGACACAGCCCCTCATATTGACACGCCCACGTCTAATCTACCCCCAGAGACGCCGGGCTTCCGGAAGTGATGAGTTTTTGTCGATTTAGCCAATGATGACCTAGAATTGTAGAAAAAAACTTGACTCTCCCGCCCCCTCCTGAAGCCGGGCGTCCCCGGCTCGGAAGCCCGGCTGTTAGTGGCGGCTTCATAACATGATTTCCTCAGTGAACGGCGGCGATTTCAGAACAAATCACTTCATTAAGCAGGACAACATGTTGTAGTTATGAAAGTAAATGCAGTATTGGGCATATCAACCCTGAACATCCTCTCCATGAGACTGTTATTGGAAAACAGAGTCTCTTCAGTCAAAGGCGTCTTCAGTTTGGATGCAAAACGGACCGCTACAGGAAATCTTTCCTGCCCACAGCCATCAGCATCTATAATAACTCCTTGATTTAATTGAGTTACATCAACATTTAATTTCCCTCTGGGATAAAGAAAGTATTTTTGAATTTGAATTTGAATCTTGTGTTTTGTGAATAACTGTTTTATCGTCAATTTAACATTGAAGATGTAGCAATTTCGCCAGAGAATGGGAGAGGCTGCCCGGCTTCCCCTGTTGTCTCTGAATAGCCGCGGCTGCTTGGCAGGTTCTATTCCAGTTACAGCCAGCCTCAGAAACTGATGCAAGTGTTGGTCTGAGAGTCTTAGAATAGATTTTAAAAGTCTGCTGATGGTTTACGAATCCCAGAATGGTTTAGGCCCAAAATCCATCTGTGACATGTTCAGAGAATATAAAGCCAGCAGAGCTCTTAGATCCAAGGACTCAGGTCAGCTGGTCCAGTCCAGAGTCCAGACTAAACATGGAGAAGCAGCATTTAGCTGTTATGCTGCAAACAAGTGGAACAAACTGCCAGTGGAGATTAAACTTTCACCAAATGGAGAGTTTTAAATCCAGGTTAAAAACATTTCTTTTCTCATGTGTCTATGCATGAAATCTGCACGATATCTTTGAACTTATCTGGACTGTTGCTTGTTTTTAAATTCATTTTAATTATTTTATTTGTTTCTCTTTATATTCTTTTATGTATTTTAATTCTTCATCCACTCCCTGCTGCAATGCTTTTATTTTATGTGAAGCACTTTGAATTGTTTTGTACATGAAATGTGCTACAAATAAATTTGATTTGATTTGATTGGATTGGATTTGATCTTGATTTAATCTAATTATTTATCAGATTCGTGATAGAAAAAGTTTGCTCACAGATATATGTGCTCCCAAAAACTGTGGACATCTTCATTGCATGCTTTCTTATGTTGGGGTAGGACTCGTTTGGGAGGGAAGCATAGTACTTTATGAGACAGCTGAGGTTGAATGCGTCTTTCAGCACATCACAGGTCTGCAACTCAGCCAGTTCAAACTGAAGAGAAGGCAGGGTGTCATTAATGTCGGCAGCAAAAGGGTTCTGGAATACGTAAATTTCTTTAAGGTGGTCATGAAGCTCACGGAACCGCACACTGAACTCTGCCCTCAGCGTTTCCAGTGCGTCCTTGCACTTCTCGGTTGGGAACGGGACCGCTGGTTTCTCAGCTGAGAGGTTTCGAGTAGCAGGGAGATTGGTGAAGTCTTGTTTTTGCACTTGTCCAACAAGCAGCGCCAGTTTAACCTCAAATGCTTTGATGTGGGAGTACAGGTCACAGATTAATTTCCCCTTGCCCTGCAGCTGTATATTGAGGCCGTTTAAATTTTCTGTCACATCTGTTAAAAAGGCGAGGTCCCATTTCCATCCTGCGTCGATCAGCTCTTGGACAGTTTTTCCCTTTGTCAGGAGAAAGGCGTTGATTTTGGGCAGTAAGTCGTAAAAATGCTTCAAAACTCTGCCCCGGCTTAACCATCGGACTTCAGTGTGGTAAAGCACGTCTCCATGGGCAGACTCCAGCTCGGAGAGAAAAACTTGGAACTGCCTGTGTTTAAGTTGGTTTGCTTTAGTTTATGCAGACACAACTACCTTCATGACAGATTCCCACTTCACTTTACTTTACAGCACAGTGCTTGCTGGTGAATCAGACAGTGGACTTGTAATGAGGGTGCATTTCGCTTTTTATGCACCCCACTAGCCCCCTCGACATACCAATCATACTCGGAGCACCGTCCGTTGTGATGCTAGCCAGCGTAGACCAGTCTAAACCCAACTCTTCCATTGTTTGGCGTACTTTACAACAGATACCCTCTCCTGTCGTAGTATCCGTGAGACTTTGTAGAGCTGCCAGCTCCTCGGACACTTCAAAATTTGAATTAACTCCCCGAATAAAGATCAGCAGTTGTGCTGTGTCCTGCATGTCATTGCTCTCATCCATTGCCAATGCAAAACACTCAAAATCCTTAGCTTTTTCTTTTAGCTGGACATGTACATTATGTCCCATTTCCTCTATTCTCCTGGTTACTGTAGATGCCGACAGACTAACCGCGTTCAGGGCATCTTTCTTGTCCGGACAGCATTCAAACACTTCTTAATGAACTCCCCATCACTGAACGACTTTCCACAGCTTGCTATCAGTTTAGCTACCTTGAAGCTGGCCCAAACGGATGACAGGTTCGTCTGTGTTTGGCGTAGCATTGTACTCTGCTGGGCAGCTTTTACTTTTGACATGTTGAGCTTTTAGCGTATACTCTTTTTTTCCACTTTTTAGCTTAGCCACCTTGTCTCTCCTCACTTGACCATGCAAGCTAGCATACTGCCCTCTGTGGCGAGTTTCATAGTGCCAGCGAATGTTGAATTCTTTAAACACCGCCACTGCCTTTTCCTTGCACAAAAAATATTCATCCGTCCACTGCTGTTTAAAAACTCTACACTCCGAATCTATTTTCCGTTTCAACATTTTGTTTTCTGCTTTTCTTTTGTTAGCTCGCCTCACCCGCGCGCACTTGACCGTTGATCACAATCAAAGACAAGTTGGAATATACCATTGTGTGTGTGTGTGGGGGGGGGGGGGTAAAATGAGCTACAACTGTAAATAATTTGTAAATAAGGTAAATCTTAATTAGATTGTGCTGATATTTTATAATAGGAAAATACAATTCTAAAAAAATAGGCCATGTTCAGAGGGATTGTTAAATGGGACACTCCAATTGTTTAGGCGGGCCGGATGTGGTCCGCGTGCCGTAGTTTGAGGACCACTGCCTTAAGCCTTCTTACTCGGCGCAACCGCGCAACTGTTCTGGCTCGAGAACCATTAATGACGTCATCGAAAGCGCCAGCCCCTTCACAGTTCCTTCAGCTCATAAGCGCAGTTTGTGCCGAGTATGCGTCACATTTGCAGTTCTCTCCAGACCAGCGGGCATCACTGTTGAGGAAACAAGCTGAAGAACCGGACGAAGAAAAGCATACGAAGAAAGCATACACAATGCCACCTGTGGTGTCACGTCAGCAGAGGCTGGCACATCTGATGCGGAATGAATTTACTCTGGGTGTAGAACTGTATATGTATCTCAGAGCTAAGCGGCTGCGGCAAAAACAGAAGAGAAGGTGGAATGTTCGTCCTTTGCAACAAGACGAACTTTGTCAAACGTCCTTTGGGACAACGTTGTCCCAGTGTAACTTCATAGACGTGTCATACAGATGTTTGTAGAGGCGCACCCTCTCGGTCACCGCGGTCTCTGCAGTGTTCATGTTTCCTTTCTCTTGGTCAGCTGTTTCCGGTTGAGCTCGCGCGAAGTCAGAAAAAAAGTTGTGTGCACGCCCTTGCGACGCGCGAGGATTTTTTTTAGCTTGCGACGGGGGGCGTGGCGGAATTTTGGGTCACGTGACCGTTTGCACCATTTGCGACCAGCTAGTAAGAATGGGTCAAAGCGAGGTTGCACCGAGTAAGAATCAGGCTTTAAAAGTGTCAGTTCGAGTGGTTGTTAAGAGGACACGGATATTCAAAAAAGCAAAGTAGATTTATTATACAAAAACAAAGTAACAACAGAAAGCCGGATTCAAAAACCTGAACTGTGGAAAAATTATTTAACAAAACAAATCACTAGCATAGCATGGAAAAAATATTTAACTGTGGCGTGGCGTGGCGTGGCGTGGTGTGGCATGGATGGTGATGGGGAAGGATCTCACAAAAACTGAAAGGGAACCAGGAAACTAAATATTGTGGAGGGTGATTAGGGATTGAGTGCTGCTGATGGGGAAAACACAGGTGAGGGACGTGAGGCTGATGGCAGGGCAGGAGAGGGTGGCATGACATGAAACTAAACACAAGACCTGAACCTAAAACATGAGAAAAGAACTAAACTAAGACATGATCTAAAACGTGAAAAACCAAGCATGACCTAAACATAGTCCCATGACAAAAAGAAGCCTGAGAGACAGCTAAATCATCAGTACTTATCCTGATCGACCTATCGGCTGCGTTTGACACTGTCAACCATTGTATCCTTTTGTCCGTACTCTCTTGCGTGGGCATCACAGGGAGAGCACAGTTCTGGTTTGAATCATACCTCACTGGTCGGTCATTCAAAGTATCCTGGCTTGGTCACACTTCTGCAGGGCACCACCTCGCCACAGGGGTCCCCCAAGGCTCAGTACTGGGACCTCTTCTCTCTGCCATATACACCACCTACTGAGAACGACTAAGGTACATGTACCATCCAAGTATTAGTTCAGCTTCAGTAGCCCGTAGGTAACACAGTAAGCTGGTTATCATGTTGTACAGACTAATCCTTTGTAGCTTGACCTACTTTGACATGTTAGAACTGTGGTGGTGCTAGATATTCAAATAGTCTGTATTTTCCAATATAAATTAAAGGGAAACTTGAACTAACTCACTTCTTAACATGATTGTTCCCCACATTCAGTCGTTTTGCCTGAAACTAGTTGGAATCGAACAGGGTAGCAAATGGACTGTACTTGTATAACGCGGTTCTAGTCAAAGTGACGATTCACACTACACACCACATCCACCCATTCACTCATACAGCACGTCTTAGTCCATACAGGCTAAACGCTACTTTCTTCTACACATTCAAGCACCAATGCATCGGTAGGCAGCGTGGGGTTCAGCCCAAGAACGTTTTGACATGTGGCCGGGAAACGAACCACTGATTGGAAGGCGACTGCTCTTTCGGTGGCAAGTGTGATTTTCTCAGCAGCCATTACAAGCAAGGGTTCCTTGTAAGTTCCTCAGAGTACCTTAGAAATGCAAATATAAGCATTACAGGATAGTGACATGGACGTTTGGGAAGTCTGTTTCTTTGACAGGGAGAATAACACCTGAACTGGCAGTAAATGCAGAGCCTATCTAACACAAGAACGAGTGATTCCGGTTTATTTATGCTATGACGAAGCTTTGTTCAAATTCAGCAGATGGTAAAACACACAAAGGAAGATGAAATCATTTAAAAACAAAAAAGAAATGTTCTTAGAAATTAATTTATTTGTATAAAACATTTTACAATTGATCTTCATCAATCTGTCAATTCTTAAACATTAAATAGTTGATGAAATCCCAAAATACAAGCCAATGCAAACATAAGATGAAACAATGAGTCCAGTTGGCAGGGAGCAAAACCTGAATACAAGAGTTCACAATCCATAAATAACTTTACAAGTAAAAACACTAAGCGAGACATCAGTAGTGTCAGAACCGTCTTGTAGCCTCTGGCTGCACATCCAAATCATCCATCCTATCAAACATGAGTAACTGGTTGGTCTTTGAAACCCTCCAGATAATTGAAGAGGACTTTTAAAGAATTTAAGGTAAACACAAGAAACGGGTGGAATGCTCTCTCCGGGTCGGGAATGAGATCCTTCCCCAAGTGGAGGAGTTCAAGTATCTCGGGGTCTTGTTCACGAGTGAGGGACGAATGGAGCAGGAGATTGACAGACGGATCGGTGCGGCGTCTGCAGTGATGCGGGCTCTGCACCGGCCCGTCGTGGGGAAGAAGGAGCTGAGCCAGAAGACGAAGCTCTTGATTTACCGGTCAATCTATGTTCCTACCCTCATCTATGGTCACGAGCTTTGGGTAGTGACCGAAAGAACGAGATCGCGAATACAAGCGGCCGAAATGAGTTTCCTCCGCAGGGTGTCTGGGCTCTCCCTTAGAGATAGGGTGAGAAGATCGGTTATCCGGGAGGGGCTCGGAGTAGAACCGCTGCTCCTCCGCATCGAGAGGAGTCAGATGAGGTGGCTCGGGCATCTGGTGAGAATGTCTCCTGGACGCCTCCCCGGTGAGGTGTTCCGGGCCCGTCCCACTGGGAGGAGGCCCCGGGGAAGACCCAGGACACGTTGGAGAGACTATGTTTCTCGGCTGGCCTGGGAACGCCTCGGGGTCCCCCCAGAAGAGCTGGAGAAAGTGGCCGGGGACAGGGACGTCTGGGTCTCTCTGCTCAAGCTGCTGCCCCCGCGACCCGATCCCCGGAGCAGCGGAAGATAATGGATGGATGGATGGATGGACAAGAAACGTGCTGAAGAAAAAATGGACCAGACTCAGTGAGTAATTATGGGTGCCAATGCCGAAGGTATTAGACACACATATTACTCTGTTGCCAGACTCTTCTTCTTCCGTTTCCGACATGAATTTCGACGTGCTACTAGTCTAGTCTATTTTAGAGGCCTTATACCTCAGCCATAAAGCATAACACAAACCTCATTCAAAGTTTATATGTGACAAGAGACTCTCGGCTTTAACTGAACCAAAGGGTTTGTTGATACATTTTACAGCTTTGACACAACGGCAGTTTACGTTTTAGGAAGACTACATCTTGGCCGAGGTGTCCCTCCCACTCAGATCCCCCCTCTAATTTCGACACAGCACCAATTCCTCGAACAAATGTCTCTCATGTCCAAAATATCTGCCCGATCTGGACAAATTTTACTTCAAAACGTAGGCATTTTTGTCCTATTTCCCCCAAAGTCACACTTATTGAGCTCTGCCACACATATTTCTTACAAATTGCATCTCCATTACCATTATAAAGGCCTAAAGTCATCAAATTCAGGTGAAAAATTATTTTAAAACTGCCATAAAAAATGAGCCACACATAGTAGCCGAATGAAAATTACAACGCTGGCTTCTTCCGTCGCTTGGGGCGCTGAAGCTTCAAGAATTATTCGGATACGACTTACTTTTCGAACAGCGACCGTTTGTTCGAGACAGTAGGCAACAGTCAAAATTATAGTCTAATTTTAAGAAGCCATAGTGTGGGCACATATGTCAGTTTGCTCTCTGTCTAACACAGACGAGCCACAGCTGGTTCCGTCTCCGTAGCAACGCATTAGGAGCCTGCTCTGTTTTAAGACTGCTTATGAGGGCAGAGCCAAGATTGATGCCGTTATAACAGCTTCATGTTATTAATCAGATCTTCTTTTCTCCTTTTAACTGATAGTGAGGGAAGTTTGAAAATACAAATGAAATGGGAAAATGCATTGAAAAGCACTTAACGAGGCCATTTTGAAAATGCCATAAAAGCTGTATTTTAAACAGGGCCTTGATAAAAAAAAGACATAACTCTCTTGAGCAGACCTGTCTTCTCCATTTTGAGGCCCAAAATTCAATGGGAAAATTGGTTGAAAAGCACATAACGAGCCCCAAAATGCATTTTGAAAATGCCAAAAAAGCCAAAATGCCAAAAAAGCTGTATTTTAAACAGGACCTTGATAAAAATTACATAAATGTCTTCTCCATTTTGGGACTTGTAGAGGCGTAAAATGCAATGGGAAAATCGATTGAAAAGAACTCAAGGAGGCCATTTTGAAAATGCCATAAAAGCTGTATTTTAAACAGGACCTTGATAAAAAAAAAAAAATAAATGACATAGCTGTCTCCAGCAGACATGTCTTATGAATTTTGGTTCTTGCAGAAGCCCAAAATTCAATGGGAAAATTGATTGAAAAGCACTTGACGAGGCCCAAAATGCATTTTGAAAATGCCATAAAAGCTGTATTTTAAACAGGACCTTGATAAAAATGACATAATTGTCTTCATCAGACCTGTCTTAGGAATTTTGGGCCTCAATGGGAAAATCGATTGAAAAGCTCTTCACGAGCCAAAAAAAGCTAAAAACTCCTGTTTTGGAGGCCTCATAACTCAGCCATACGACATCACAGAGATCTCATTCAAAGTTTATATGTGACAGGAGACTCTCAACTTCAACTGAACTAAAGCGTTTTTTGATAGTAAATTTTCTAGTTCCCTATACTCCCTATACAGGTATAGATGTTCCATCCATCCATCATCTTCCGCTTCTCCTGGGATCGGGTCGCAGGGGCAGCAGCTTAAGCAGAGAAACCCAGACGTCCCTGTCCCCGGCCACTTCCTCCAGCTCTTCTGGGGGGACCCCAGATGATGTTAGATGTTAAAATTGGCTTTGTTCTTAGACATTAAGAATGAAATAGTCTCTGTACTTTTCCACAATGACCTAAAGTGATCCAGGAATGGGAAGACAAAACAATTAGCCTGGGAAAGCAAGGGCATGTTCACACACACACATTGTTTGGCCGATCCAGAGAATATGACGAAGCATGTTGAACCTACTCATGTCCAATCATACTCGGTCGAGTGTGAGTGCAACCTATGAGGCTATAAATGCAAATGATACCCAGAAATTGAGGCTCAGTCTGACGGATTTCCTGCGGGAGCTCTGTTCCACTGAGCCCAGTGCTGATATGCTTGACGTGTGACTACCATTAAACATTTTATTTAACTTGAGATTCCTCCGGCTTGTTCTTGAGCTTCCATTGATCACTGGCGTCCCAGAGTAACTCCCCTAATGACAAACCAACACTGCTCCTCACACCACAACAACCATCTTTTTTCTTTTTTTTTCACAACCACCAACTACCCCAGCCTCTCACCAACTGCAAACCAGTCACTGCGGGTGGGGATTTAAACCCTGGTTTGGGTGGGGGTAATGAAAGTATAGAGGGTGCCAGAGGTGGAGGCATGACAAGAAACACTAGCAGATTCAGCAGACAAACTCACCTAAACAATCCTACAATCACTAAAAATGCCAGCAGAAACAAGGCCATTCAGGCCAACTCACATAAAATGGCCGCCTGGTTTCAAAAGGCTCACATGGGCCACCCCATCATTTAAATATCCTGAATTTCTTCTATGCTTCTTCCAAGAGTCTGTTTTTCCTAAGTACTCCCCCTGCTGGCCCCCCAGCTACTATTGCTTCTTGTAATCCAAATCCACTGACTGGACGTTATCTCTCCTAATGGAGCATATCAGGTGGAAGGCCTACTACTCTACGCTGCTCAAGATCTGAATATCTATTTCTTAGATACTCTTCCACTTCTGACTTTGTTGCCATAAGCTGCCCTCCCTTTTCCTGGTTAAACATAACTATTTACAAAATAATCCAATTCATTCATCCATCCATCCATTTTCTATACCCGCTGAATCCGTCGGTCGAGTCGCGGAGGGGCTGGAGCCTATCTCAGAGGTCATTGGGCGAGAGGCAGGGTACACCCTGGACAGGCCCCAATTCATTCATATAGAGCCAATTCAAAAACATTTTCCTAGCTAAGGAAACGAACAGATTGCACCGAAACTTGTCTTCAGTCCAATGTCCCGTCCTGAGCGTGCCTGAGGCGACTGTGGAGAGGAACGACTCCCTTTGAACAGGAAGAAACCTCTGGCAGAACCAGAACCAAGAAGGGTGGAAATTAAACAGGGGAAAAAGAGAGTAAAGTGAGGAAAGGTGTGACAGATGAGCTCCCCCAGCAGTCTGGGCCTATAGCAGCTTAACTATGGGATGTTTCAGGATCACCTGAGCCATCCCTAACTATAAGCTTTATAAAAAAGGAAAGTTTTAAGCCTGGTCTTAAAAGTGGAAAGGGTGTTTGCTTCCCGGACATTTACTGGCAGCTTATTCCACAATAGAGGGGCCTGATAACTGAAGGCTCTGCCTCCCATTCTACTTTTAGAAACTCTGGGAACCTCAAGTAAACCTGCAGTCTGAGAGCAAAGTGCTCTGTTAGGAAAATATCTTATAATGAGATCTTTAAGATTTGATGGAGCTCGGTCATTAAGAGCTTTATATGTGAGGAGAAGAATCTTAAATTCTATTCTGAATTTAACAGGGAGCCAATGAAGAGAAGCTAAAACTGAAGAAAGATGATCTCTGCTGTTAGTTCTCATCAGAACTCTGGCTGCAGCATTTTGGATCAGCTGGAGGCTTTTCAGAGAATATGTGGGACAGCCCATAAATAAAGAATTACAGTAGTCCAATCTTGAAGTAACAAATGCATGGACTAGTTTTTCTGCATCACTGAGACAGAATGTCCCTGATTTTAACAATATTACGAAGAAGAAAGAAGGCAGTCCTAGAAACCTGTTTTATATGCGAGTCAAATGATAAATTCTGGTCAAAAATAACTCCAAGGTTCCTCACTGTAGAACTAGAAGCCAAGGAAATACCATCTCGAGTAACGATATAACCAGACAGTTTCTCCCTGAAGCGCTCACCCAGGTCTTTATGTCTTTAAGACATGCTTGTAGTCTGACCAATCTATTGCTTTAATCTGGTTTTATAGATAAGTACAGCTGAGTATCATCAGCATAGCAATGGAGCAATTTATGCCATGCTGTCTAATAATGTTACCTAATGGAAGCATGTATGAAGTGAAAACAATCGGTCCAAGCACAGAACCCTGAGGAACTCCATGACTTACTCTGGTGCATGAGGAAGATTTTTCATTTACAAGAACAAACTGAAATCTATCAGATAAATATGATTTAAACCAGTTCCTTTAATCCCAATAACATGTTCAAGTCTCTGTAAGAAGATACTGTGATCGACCGTATCAAATGCAGCACTGAGATCCAACAGGACAAGCACAGACACAAGTCCGCTATCAGAGGCTAAGCAGGTTGTCTTGTCACCTCTACATGCCTAAATGCATTGAGTTGCGATTGTGGAGGCCATTGGAGTACAGGGAACTCATTGTTATGTTCAGGAAACCCTGAGCAACCCTGGTGCTTGAGTTCGGGTGAGTGTGCCTGGACCAGGCAGCCTGGTGACTTTAAAAATTTTCAAAGCCTTTCATAGTACCAGGGGCGCGGAGCTCCGGCAGGTGCAGACTGGAGTGTAAGCCGGGGAGGGGTGCTTAAGTGTGGGTACACAGGACAGGCTGGAGGGCCTGGAGCCTCTCGGGCTGGATGTGTGTGTGTGCACAGGGCACGAGAGCCTGGATGTTGGGAGAGGAGAGCAGCCGTGAATGCAGGTGCTTATTGGAGTTCCTGTTGCCTTCCTGTCACCTGGAACCAGTCTACCCATTCTCCTCTGACCTCTCACATCAACAAGGCATTTTCACTGGACATTCTCTGTCAACTCCAGAGATGGCTGTGGGTGAAAATCCCAACAGATCAGAAATGAACGCGTTCAATTTGACATATTTATAGAACGTGTGCACGTTAATCATGTGTAAAAAGCTCATTTTGCGTAAAAATGGTACATTTCCAGAGGTGGGAGAAAGTCCCTATGGTGCAAGTCCAAGTAGAGTCTCAAGTCTTTGCTCTCAAGTCCAAGTCAAGTCCAAGTCCTAGGATTTTAGTTTTCAAGTCCCAACCAAGTCCCATGATTTTTGTTTCGAGTCCCAACCAAGTCCTAAGCAAGACGATGATGACGTCTATGCGCGACACCGAAGCTTGTAGAGTGTTAATCCAAAATGGCAGCGGACACAACGTTACCGTTCGATGCAGCCTTAGAAAGTGTTTTAAGTAGCTTAGAACGCAAGTTTACTTTTAAAAAAGAGCGACGTTTGGCGTTGAAAGATTTATGTTATTGTTAATGTTCTGCCACTTATTCATTTTTATTAATATTGTGTTTAGATGCTTCGTCAATATAAGTAGCCTCTGGTCTGTTAGCTGTGCGTAAGGTAACGTGACGTGGTGGGCGGCGTTCAGGTGTCACTGACGGCTGGGATTTCTGGCTGGTTGCTACAGTATTGATGCGACGCTTTTAAAAAATATTTTAATATTTGTGCTTGCTGCATTTAACTTTACTTAAGTCGAGAGGGTTAAGTCCAAGTAGAGTCTCAAGTCTTTGCTCTCAAGTCCAAGTAGAGTCTCAAGTCTTTGCTCTCAAGTCCAAGTAGAGTCAAAGTCTTTTATTGATTTGGTCAAGCAAGTCTCAAGTCATCAAAATCGGGACTCGAGTTCAAGTCAAGTCTAAAGTCTCGAGTCCAAGTCCCCACCTCTGTACATTTCAGTTAATTTGTTTTGCGTTTGAGACCCCCCAGTGGTCCCAGCATTGAGCCCTCAGACAGTCCTCCACTAATAGGTCTAATTCACTTTTAACATTCACTGTGTCACAAGCTTCATGTAAACCTAGAAAAAGGGCTGCAATGTGTTGCTTGTTGTCCAAGGATTCTATTTATTCATTCATTCTTAGGCCTGAAATATACCTGTACCTGAAGAGATCTGAGAACCATCCACAGAGAGCTGGTGAAGCAAGAGGGATGTTGGCTCAAATTGATCTGAATTTAGCTAGATCTTTTGTTCTGTTCAGAAAGGTCCTGAGTGACTCCACATTTTTATCAAACATGCTCCAGTCTAAAACAGTGGACCATGCTAAGGCTGTAGAACTTATTGAAGCACTTAAAGAGACACTGGTCCAGTACCGTAGTCAAGCCTCTTTTGGAGAAATGTGGAGTGAAACAACTGATTTATGTCAACAAAGTAACATTGACACGACTCAGCGAAAACCAACGAGGCCGAGACAGACAACGAAGGCGCTTCAGGATACTGTCGTCCACCACACCTTGGGACAGCATGTAGTTCCAGATAGCAAACACACGTTTTGTGTCTCTGTGTAAAATCCGGTTCTGGATAACATGGTTGGAGAACTTGAAAGAAGATTTTCGAACACAAATTGTAATATTATGCAGGGTGCCCAGCCCAGCTGTTTTGTTATTGGCTAAAGCTTATGATTCAAATATTGAGGATCTCAAACATGAGTTCATCAGACGAGGAGAAACTAGACAGAAAAAAGGGTCCTGTTGGATCTGATGACTATTTGTCCAGAAGTGAGGTGGTCTGTCCTGACTGCAGAGTAGACTGCAGCTGGATCGCTTTCTGCAACATGAAATACATCCAGATTATATCCCTGCAGGTAAAACTTTAACATTTTCCACTGTGAGTCAGCTCAGTTACAAACTGGGTTTAACTTCTGAGGTTGGTCTCTGACTGAGGGACTGTCTCTGTCACGCTAACAGCCCCCTGGCTGGCTTGCCATGTTTTGCCACATGTACACAACATAACGGGGTTCATTCGGGGGAGGTGACTTCACTGATGACCATCTGCATACAGGAAGACAGTCCTGTGTAACATTCAGTGGCTACAGCGACTGTCTTGCATTTCTGGTGGCTACTTCCTGTTCAGCCAGGACCGTAGCGCCAGTCGCTAACACACAAAAGTCACCGCTGATCACATCTTTAGGCCAAAGTGGGATTTGTCAGTGAGATTCTCCCACTGTGAACGGCAGAAAGCGCTTTCTAAGAAACTCTTAAGGACATAATAGCAGTGGGGACGGAGTTACCACAAGAACACAATACAACTCCAAGTATGTGCTGAACATTTTCCACTGAAATGCTCAGGGTACGCCAAACACAGTCAGCTTAAAACTAAAGGGAACAAAAACAGCCTGAAGCAGGTTTAAATGATCAGCGTTTCAGTTTGTAGATACAATCCAATAAAGCATAAGGGTGTCGTGTGCACACTCTGCCACCGGGTGTTCTGGGTAAGTTGTGCAGCCGTCGGGGCAGAAGAAGAAGAAGAAGAAGAGTTGTGGACTAAAACAACGTGAGCAGCGCGACTGAGAGCATCTGAGATTACAGCAGAATGTCTGTTTGGTAAATCTGCTCAGTACCTGATTGTGTGAGTAACTGAGCAGTTGTAGAAGCAACAAACAGATCCGTTCAGTTTTCTCGTGTTAAACGGTTCAATTCAAAGTACCGTTAGCCTGCTTAGCTGCCTTTTCCCTCAGTGCAGCAATGACGTTTGGACTAAAATGCGTTCACACATCTGATTCCAACACAACAGACATTTAAAAGAGTTTCACAGCTTGAAGTTGAGCCTCGTGCCCTTTTAGTGTTGGAACAGCCTCAACTTTCAGCTTCAGCCATGAGCATCATACAGCTGTCTGGGAAGTACAGGAAACAACTCCAAACCTTTTTCAGACTGCGTTAAAGATTTCTGGGTCTTTGGGGAAGATAAGGGTCAACTTTCCCTCGTAACTAAACACACATTTTCTTCAAAAATATCTGTAACAAGAACATGAAAAGCATGAGAAAAGTTAACATTGACCTTTAATGAAATGCAGAACAATGAAATACAGACGAGTGTAGAGCTCGACTTCACATCAAACTGAAATGATATATTGCTTCTTCAGATGTTTACATAAATACCCACAGCTGGTGCAAAGCTACTTTGTGGATCTTAACTTTTAAAGCAATACAATGTAACTTCTCAAAAAGCCCATTATGGAACTCCCCCTACAGGCTTGGAGGTAATGTACGGTTACACTGTCGTAAATACAACACCCTTTCGCTTTCACGTTTGTTGACTAACTGGTGAGGAGTCAGAAAGTGCAAGCTATGTCGACCGAGAAGGTAAGAGTAATCAAATGTACCTGGGAGCGTGAGAGGGGTCTATTTGTTTTTGTGGAAGATGTACCAGAAAGCAAGTCGAAGTACTTCCGCTCAGCTCCCGGGCCGGTCCAGCTAAGTTACATAGCGCAGTTATTCCAACTCAGACCCCCGAAGGGCATAGGAGACAGGCCAATCGTAATATTAAAACTCATTCTAGCCGCACAATTTTTTTCAAGCTGTTATTTTAAGGTAGATAGTATTAATTTAACAAAACAAATATAGTCAGTATAACAGAATAAACATGTTTCCACTTTCAAACAGACTGCATTTTGTTCTGTCCATCAACTCACAATTGATGCCATGTTTGTCTTGAACGGGAGATCCGTCCCCAGTTAAAGCAATCCCAACAAATTATAAAGCACTTTCAATGGTTCTTCAAACATGTGTTCCCCACAGAACATTCAGAACTAAAGTCCTGACAAGAGAAGGTGGTAATCCACAAAGAAGATTTTTAATCCGAACAAAGGCAAGGCTTCTGATTGGTAGTTCCTGCTGCTGCTCCCAGGTGAATTTTTGCTTATTTGCCGTAAAAATTGATGTTGATTTAAGCCAATCATTTCTCTGCAGTGTGAATACGTTGGTGTGTCTTTAGATTAGATAATTGAGTGAAAGCTGCCCCACACTGATCACAGATGAAAGGTTTCTCTCCTGAGTGAATAAGTTGGTGTCTCTTTAGATCAAATAATTTAGTGAAAGCTGCCCCACACTGACCACAGCTGAAAGGCTTCTCTCCTGAGTGAATACGATGGTGTCTCTTTAGACTAGATAATGTAGTGAAAGCTGCCCCACACTGACCACAGCTATAAGGCTTCTCTCCTGTGTGAATACGTTGGTGTGTCTTTAGATGACCTAATTCAGTGAAAGCTGCCCCACACTGACCACAGCTGAAAGGTTTCTCTCCTGTGTGAATACGTTGGTGTTTCTTTAGATCAGATAATGCAGTGAAAGCTGCCCCACACTGACCACAGATGAAAGGTTTCTCTCCTGAGTGAATACGTTGGTGTCTCTTTAGACTAGATAATTGAGTGAAAGCTGCCCCACACTGGTCACAGCTGTATGGCTTCTCTCCAGTGTGAATACGTTGGTGTCTCTTTAGATTAGATAATTGAGTGAAAGCTGCCCCACACTGATCACAGATGAAAGGTTTCTCTCCTGAGTGAATAAGTTGGTGTCTCTTTAGATCAAATAATTTAGTGAAAGCTGCCCCACACTGACCACAGCTGAAAGGCTTCTCTCCTGAGTGAATACGTTGGTGTGTCTTTAGACTAGATAATGTAGTGAAAGCTGCCCCACACTGACCACAGCTATAAGGCTTCTCTCCTGTGTGAATACGTTGGTGTGTCTTTAGATGACCTAATTCAGTGAAAGCTGCCCCACACTGACCACAGCTGAAAGGTTTCTCTCCTGTGTGAATACGTTGGTGTTTCTTTAGATCAGATAATGCAGTGAAAGCTGCCCCACACTGACCACAGATGAAAGGTTTCTCTCCTGAGTGAATACGTTGGTGTCTCTTTAGACTAGATAATGTAGTGAAAGCTGCCCCACACTGGTCACAGCTGTATGGCTTCTCTCCAGTGTGAATACGTTGGTGTCTCTTTAGATTTGATAATTGAGTGAAAGCTGCCCCACACTGGTCACAGCTGTATGGCTTCTCTCCAGTGTGAATACGTTTGTGTTTCTTTAGACTACCTAATTCAGTGAAAGCTGCCCCACACTGACCACAGCTGTATGGCTTCTCTCCAGTATGAAGCCTGTGATGATACCTCAGATTTGATCGTTTGATAACTTTCCCACAGTCCTTACAGCAGTGCCATCTGGATCCCTCTTGGGCTCTACGTTTCTGCAATGACAGAGAGGAAGAAGACTTAGATCCTTTTGAAGTTCACACAAAAGATTTCTCTAAGCTAACCTACGCTAACCAACATATTCTAACTGGAGCTGGACAGACCGAGCCACACAGGTCTCAATATCTCAGATCAAACGTGAACGCTGAGGGTGCGTTTATAAGTGCCCTCAGCTATCAGCACTGTGCTCCGATGTGTTCTGCACACGTTCAGCTTTTTAAGCAGTAAACTCTTGCTTTTTGCTCTTTTACAAATTCTTTTTGTCATGATGAAACTCTGAAAAGGAACTTGAGCTACAATATTTCTAAATAATGGAAGGAACCAGAGTCTTGTCCAAGTTGTTCACTTAAACACCATGTAGAGGTTGGGCTGAAAAAGCTTGATGACCGCTGGTTTAAAGGAATAAAAGTGACAGTGGTGGTTATACATGACAGTCTTTACACTAACCCTCTGTTCCAGCTTACAACTCAGAGGTCTGCAGCCATTCAGCTCAACAGCCATCAGGGAAACACAGTCCGTTTTAACTCAACCTTTGTCTCTCTTTGTTAAAACATCTCTACAAACCTGTCATCTAACCATTAAAGACCCAGAATATTACCACCACCAGGTTCAATTCATGTAACCCAGAGATTTTAAACGCAAATAATGAAGATTAGCTCCTGAACCTCTCAAATCTGCAGACTGAGAGCCAGAAAACGTCCCACCACAACAATCTGCCCGCTGATTTTCTTTAGTGTTGCACCGATACCTATACCAGTATCGGGCGGGGCCCTGATCGGCACTAAAATGGCGGTATCGGCGAGTACCAACAAATAGGGCAGCGATACCATTTCCGATACTTGTATGACACTTGAACGTCTCCCGACACTTCCTACACTGTGTTGTAATCACTGTGCAGCTATCGCTATTGGCCTGCTCCAGACCAATGAGAGCGGGCCAATAGCCGCTCTTAACCAATGCCGGGGCAGCTTTTTCTATGTGTGAGGAGCAAGACGTCTGGCGACACGGCACTCTGTCAGCTGGGGAGGGTGTCATTCGCAGTCATCTAGAGCTGCCGGCGACGAAGACAGCTAGCCAGGGGGAGTTTGCAGCGCGAGTGTGAGGAGGGGAGGCTGGGTGCTTCCTGTAGTCAAAACAGGGTCCACGATAGAGAGTGCTGGGCCGCAATCGCTCCCTGTGCGGTCGTGACAGCGCACTACCAGCCGACAGCCAGTTACCGTCTTCGCCGTCCAGCAAAGCCGTTATCCCGGGGAGTTGGACGGCGGCACAAGCTCAGACCCCGGGGGAGGGTCTCGCCAAGTGGGCGAGTTAAGTATTCCTCTCCTTTTAACTTCGTGTTTATGTATAGGTCGGCCTATTGTTATGTTGTATTGATTGGTGGGGTTGCGTGGGGAGGAGTGACGGGTCTGTGGTTAAACGGGCGCCATATGCTGCAGGTTAGCCCCGTGTTTTGTGGTGTGTTGACTCTGTGTGCTGTTTAAAGCGTGCCTTAAAGCTAGTGGAGCTAGCCTGACTTGTAGTGGGTTTTCATTCCGTGTGCTGTGTTTAAAGCATGCCTTAAAGCTAGTGAAGCTAACCTGACTTGTAGTGGGTTTTCATTCCGTGTGCTGTGTTAAGGGTTAGCCTGTCGTGTGTGTCGCAACCAAGGAAGCCTGCGTTCCCAATCCTTCTCTCTCTCAATTAGATCGGAGCCCCCCATGTGTTTTATGAACTTGTAAAGTAATAAAGATTTTACATTTTACATCCAAGTAGTATGCAGCTCTTCATATATATATATATATATATATATATATATATATATATATATATATATATACACATATACCGATACCACTCTGTTTGAAAAAAAATAAATAAATAAATAAAAATATATATATATATATATATATATATATATATATATATATATTTTTTTTTTTTTTTCCTAAAACATAGTGGTATCGGTATGGTATCGGCCGATACTGCACAGCCAGGTATCGGTATCGGGGCCAAAAAATGGTATCGGTGCAACACTAATTTTCTTCCAGCAGATCATTCAGCCTGCAGCATATGTTGAGTCTAAGCACATCTGGATCTGCAGCTCAGAGAGAGGAGATGAAACCAAGAAAACACTTTGCTGTTTTTAACCAGGAAAACACAAACTGAGCAAATGGAACATTTATTAAGTGACTCTGATATTGATATACTTGGAATATGTGACAGTTGGTTGACACATTCATCATCATCTACAGCAGCTACCAGCATTCCCGGTTATAATGTATTTAGAAAGGCTAGAGAAGCAGGGCGAGGTGGGGGAGTATTAATCTGTCAGAGAGAAGTTTCAACATAAACTAATAAGGTGGCCTAAAGACGTTAACGCTGAGTGTATTGGTCTAAATGCATCACTCTGTTCTGTAATGTATTTTACTGTGATTTGTGTGGATCCACCTCAGCAAAGGATGTGTTTTATGATCATCTTCAGACAATCTTAAATCACTGCAACTCGAAGAATGAAATCATCCTACTCACTGATTTTAATATCAACTGGGACATCAAGTAAGGAAAAATATTAAACAGCAGATGGATGAGTACAATTTGACACAAATTATAAAAGAAGCGACAAGAATAACTGATACGTCAAATACAACAATTGATCTAATATTTACTAATAATCCTGAAAGAATCTCTAAGGCTGTGTTCGAAACCGCCTACTACATACTACATACTTGAAAACGGCATACTCATCGATCACAGTATGCAGAGCGTTTACACACAGTGCACTTCACTCCTGCCCGAGCCGACATCAGCCGGCCTGAAAAGCTGATTTCGTTTAAGCTATAAACTCTGTAAATATATAACTTTAGCAACATTTGAAACATTTTCAGGCGAGAAAGTAGTCATTTAGACCCCCAAGGTGTTGAAAATCTGACAAAATACCGGCTATATACAATTTTGTTCCCACGAATTCGCCGCTAGTAAAGCTAGCCGCTGTGAGCAACGCACTTCCGGTTTCGCCGTTTTGACTGCTCTCGTCCCGTTAACTGAATTTGATCGTTCAAATGGCGATGGACGACGTCACGTTAGGTTGCATCTTGGGTAGTTTGAGTGTGACAAGTAACCTCATGATGAATACTCAACATTTCGGCAAATCTAGTATGCATCTATTGTACATCCGGGAACTTAAAAAAGTATGACTAGTAGGAATAGTAGGAAAAGTAGGCGGTTTCGAACACAGCCTAAGACTTTAAATCTATTATCAGGCCTGTCAGATCACAATTTTATCTTGTGTTCATGGAAAATTAAGAGGAAGCATTTTATGGCATCCAGAGGTCACCAGTTCTACTTCATGCCCAAAAGCCAGCAACAATTCCTGAATGAGGAAATCCAAAACATAGAAGGTCTAATATTATGGAAAATAACGACATTGAGGCTAGCTCAGATACTTTATTAAAAAAGTCAATGATATTATAATGATTCACAAAAAAAAAGGTAAATCCAAGCAACATAGAAATAATCTGCCCTGGTTGAACAATGAAATGATAAAATTAATGAAAAATAGAGATAAAGTCTTAATCAATCCATAAAACAAGGAACGGTACCATCGACATGGAAGATTGCTCGGGTCACCCCCGTCTTTAAGGTCGACAAAATCTATCCACCCATAAGTATTTTACCTAGAATTTCCAAAGTAGCGGAGAAATGGGTTACCACAGAACTGACTGAACACTGAAATAATGGCCATGCCACTCTTCATCCAATGCAGTTTGGATTTAGGAAATTCCATTCAGCAGAGACAGCTACCTGTTATTTCCTAGAAAACTGAGAGGACTCTAGCTGCAGACCTGCAGTGTGAGGACACGGAAGCGAGTATTTTTCGTTCCCCATTTGAAATGTGGAGACGACGAGGTGAGTAAAAGTCGAGTGAAGAGCCACTCTTCATCCAATGCAGTTCGGATTAGGAAATTCCATTCAGCAGAGAAAGCTGCCTGTTATTTCCTAGAAAACTTAAAGTACTTGTTGGATCAGGGTGGCTTTGTAGCTGCTGTATTTCTTGATTTAAAGCGTGCTTTTGACACCATTAATCATGATGTGCTTATTGCTAAATCTGCTCATTTCAACTTTTCAAATAGTGCCCTCTGCTGGATGAAATCATACCTTTCGCACAGGAAACAGGCAGTTCAAATTGGTGATTTGTCATCTTCATACCTCACTTGTTCTGCTGGAGTACCACAGGGCTCAATATTTGGTCCTGTTTTATTCAGCGTAAATGTCAATAACTTACCAAATGTCTGTAGAAATATAAAGATGCAACCATATGCTGACGACACTGTATTATACTGTTATGCCAATTCAATTCAAGAAGCTGCTGCAATTCTCTCAGGAGCTACGGTGCCATAGCCTGATTAACATAGACTTTCAAATCTCTTCGAGATTCTGGTCTGACCAAGACCATAACGAATACGATTCGAAATGGCCTGGTCAACCCGCCTCCCTCGGGTTGCTACTGGTTGTGGCCAGAAAAGGCTGTGCCTAAGCTTAAGCCAATCACACCACTCTTTCCTCTGACGTATGATTTAGCTACCAGCGGGGCTAACTGGTAGATTAAACTCTTACCAAAGCCAGTAGGGAGCAAGTCAGGCGAAAACGTCTTTCTTGTCAAGAAACGATTCAAGGGCTGTTCTTTGCTCGATTTTTAACGAGAATCTCCCGTCGAACACTTTCATTACAGCATCTACAGCAGTGTTGAAAGCTTGACGCTGCTCCATGTTGATATTGAATGAAGCGCTTCCGTGTACAATCCATGGGTTGAGTGGCAGTTCAACCACGTCACTACCTTGAACCCGCCTTGGTTGGCGCTGCTCAAAGTTGATTGCTTCCCGACAAAGTGGGTGGAGTTCCCGTTTTTTCGGGAACTCGAATCCACCTGAATGAGCAGTTGGACTGAGTAAGTGTAGCAGAGCCGAAGGTGTTGCGTCACTGCGAGGGCGGAGCCTGGGTAACGGTGCCAGTGTCTCATTGGCTCCAAAACTGTTGTTTACATTTGAATAAAAAAATAAACAGTCTGTATGTTTTACTCCCGGCAGCCAACAGAGGGACAGCAACCATCAGTCATGGTGGATGCGGAGACACTTGATGTGTTTCAACACTTTACGTACCATACCAACCTGGAGACGAGGCCTCCAGGTTGTATATATGGGTTTTTATTATTCCAGATAAAGCGGCTTACTTTTCCCCATTCGATGCAGAAATCCTCATGGAGGCATACGAGAGGTAAAACACATAATTAAAAAGAAAGGCAGCACCGCCACAGTGATAATGCAAAGAGAAAAAGTGTGGCAAAGTATTGCTGACCGCCTGAATGCTTAAGTAGTGCACAAGTACATACTCACCGCTCCGCTGAAACATCACAATTACAATCCAAATAGTTAATTCACATCTCCAAAAATGCAGTTGTATAACTAATTATGAATCAGTTGTACAACTGAAATGGACTGCAGATATGAGTGAAATTGTGTAAATGTTACTCCATCAGACTGTATAACTCTTTGATAAATAGATGAGCTAATAATAACTTTAATTAATATAGCGCCTTTCAAAGGACCCAAAGTCGCTTGCTAAATGACTTCATTGAATTTCCTTTAGGGATAGATAAAGTTTCTCTTTGCTCTACGTGTGTGTGTGTGTGTGTGTGTGTGTGTGGTGTGATGTAGATTAAACATTACCGGGCCAAAATGGACATGGCAGCAAGTCAAAATCAAATACAAGAACATTCTGCAGAATGGTAAGGGGCCTGACTAATACTTAACAATGGACAAGCGTATATTGTACCCAGAAGGTGCAGCTCACACATTGTCTGTACTGTTTTAGCAGTGAAAAAGAAAACCCACAGACAAGGCACGGGTGGTGGGTCACCAAAAGCTGTGGTGGTCAATGGTCGGCTCGTCAGGGACCAATATGTGTTAAATTATTTTAGTTAATATGCAGGCTTTGAATTTAAGTTAAATATGTCCTGCAGTGGCAGAGGAATTTGTGTTTTTTTTATTATTATTAATTAATTTAAATGAATGTGGCCTCTTATGATGTTTGTGCTGTATACTGTGCGTATACAAGCTTGCAGGGAGCCTACTGCATCCATTAATTTGTCTGTTCATTTGATGTGTATGGATTTGTCCTGCATTTATTTCAGTGTGCAGACATGCGGGGTGTATTATATACAGACCTTTGAACGTGTATTTATCCTTGTGTTGTATAATATGCTTTGATTCTGTGCTTTACATCTGTGTGACTTCAGTTTTGAAAGGAGCTGATGGTTGACCTGTTTTGATTCATCCTCATTCAATAAAGGAACATAATGTTACACTTTGATGTGTAATATATTTACATGGGATTTTTATTTTATAGAACAAAGTATTAGGGTCACACTGAGGAAGAAAAAAAAGTCGTACATTTATGAGACGGAAAAGATGCATTTTCTTGCATATTCTTTTCTGAGTCCTGATACTTGTGACAATGTGATGCTGATGTGCCAAAAGATTAAAGACCTCATGACACCCGGAAAATACTGTAATGTACATAAACACATTGAAAGTACACATACAAAATAGTCACTTGAAGCTAGTTTTAATCATTATGATAGAGAAATTGAGTTTGTACAGCCTTTTAAAAGTGCGATTTTAGCGATCTGCTGGCGAGCTTCCTATTAGTCCGTCAAGTGACCTATGACGTACACTCCGGAACGATCCTGACATCTGTCATAGCTACAACAGGGATTCTGACAACTCCTCCTATTCATCCTCGGATCCTGACACATTTTTCGAAGTGGCAGAGTCCGACCAATACTGGAGGACAATGTGAGGGGCGTTACCTGGATGAGTTGGAGCCACACGGTTCCACGGAAAGTTCGGATGGCGAGGCGGAAGGCGCTGTTGCTCATATGTTATAGCCCAGCTCCTAACCCTAGCCCCTAACCCTAATAAGAAACTTGAATCCACTGTGTACTTGTATGTAACTTTATTAGCAACGTCCTCCCGATATAACGACTCTGCCTCCTAACGCTCTCTGGTCGGTATGGCAACGCTGAAACGTCTTCAAAATGCAGCTTTCTTCTGTCTCCTCACTGGGAAGAAGCTTTCCAAACACGTCTGTTTTTGACATTTTTGCTCGGTTCGTGGGTTTAATATCAGCGCTGATGTGACCGAGACGAGAGCAAGTCAAGAACAGACAGATGGAACGGAGAGAATTCGGTCATTTTTCCAAATAATGTGGCTCTTTGTGGTAACACAGTAAAAAATGCGGCTCTGACCGGTTGGCCACCCCTGCTTTAGGTGTTCTTGTGGGAGGTGTGAGCCAATGCCAGTGGTAGATGAGTCGGTGTGCGCTGCCGCGAACAGTCTAGAGTGTGCGAGAGGAGAGGAGGAGGGAGCAGACGTTCCGGAGCATACGTCATTTTTATGACGTATGCTCCAGGGACACTGGCCTGTGGATTTCAGTGGCACGCGTTCAAATTTCGGAAATAACAGAGAACCGGGCATATTTATCACAAAAATGTACTTCAACTCGAAAATAATAGTTATTTCAGACTAAACAAAAAAAAGTCGTCTCCGGGTGTCATGAGGTCTTAAAGTATCTCCTTGTTTGTGAAACCTATACTAAAGTACAATTCCACAAAATGCTCCACGGTCCTCATTTCAACAACTCTCCTCCTCTGACTTTATTCTCGTAAATTTATGACTTTATTCTCGAAGTCTGTGATTTTTTTTTTTTCTCTGTGGCCCTAATATTCCGTCATTTTATATATAATCTTATAGTCTATGGGAAACCGTAAATGATCTAATGATTGCAACATCATCTAAAATCATCATTCATCCAAAATGAGTAAAATGAATAATCACAAACGTTTAAATAATGACAGTGGGTCTAGTTATATGTGATAACAACGTGCAGTGGGCAGTGGAATAACTATTGGTTTCTGTTTGTGATGATTGAGATAAGGGATGAGATTAAATATATCCTGGAACTTAGCCTGGTCTGGAGCAGGCTAGCTCCACAGAATAAATCTCCACGGTAACTTATACCCATAGTCACTCCTAAAGGGCAGATTACAGTTCTGCGTCTATCGTCTTGACGTGTTGCTTTGCTCTGGTCGCGAACCACTTTTCATGTTATGGTTCTGCAACCTCGGTCTGGAATTTCTAGGGACGCACAGCAGTTTCCTCCCAAAAGTATTCGAGAACTCACGAGAATTTCGGTGGGCGTTGACGAGAACTTCAGCGGCGCCGGCGGAAGTGTTTATCTTTCAAAACAACAATGGCGTGTATGCAAGATATGGATCTGGAGTTGCTCGACATCGAAGAAGAACAGCTTCTTTTATTGGAGTTGGCGAAAATGCAAAGGAGGAAGTAGGGCTGGGCGATATCTCGATATTTAAGATATATCGATAGATTTTTAAATAAGATATGGAATTAGACCATATCGCATATATCGATATAGTTCAAATTTGCGCTGTAATACTTGCTTCAGGCAAGCCGTTGATCAGAGCTCTCTGCACTGCTTCCCTCGCTCGGGCTCCGCCCCTCCTCTTTCATGCACACGGGGGGGGGGGGGGGGGGGGGGGAGTAATCTCAAGCTGATGTTTAAAAACGTTTTTCTTAAACTGAGCACTTTATTTTGTTATCTCTTTATATATAAATGCTGCGCTCAGAAAAAGATTTACCTATTTTATTTTATAGGCTAATTTTATTTAAGATATTTTTTTTATTTAAATGTACACCTTACGGAGCTTTGTTATACAGTGTTTACATTTTATAGTGAGTTTTCAATAAAACTACTCGTATTTGGCTTTGACTTTGACTGAGCATTTTATTTCACAGCTCTCACTTTGCGGAAAAAAATATCGGGATATATATCGTATATCGATATTCAACCTAAATATATTGAGATTTGACTTTTGGTCCATATCGCCCAGCCCTAGGAGGAAGCCACACAGACAACCGTAAAGGCATACCAAGGACCAATCACAGCCGCTTTTTGTCTGCGCACTTCCGCTTGAGCTCTGCGTGGGTTTGTGTCCGTCCAACGTGTAGTCAGGATTTTTCTGAGGTGCACGAGAACGCGCGCAGAGCCTCTGCGTGGGGGAGTGGTCAAGATTTTGACGCTCGCAGAGGCTCTGCGTCCGAGCGTCAGAGGCTTTGCGTCTGAAGCATAAATTAGGCTTAAAGGAAAACGCCGGAAAGTTTCAAATTTACTATTTTCCCTGGTACATGTTCCCCAAAATCGATTTCTCACCTTGTTTACATTTGTCAGCCCGAGAGAGTAACATTCGCGAATGTTTGAAATTCAAGTTATACCGCTCTGGCTCTCCCTCCCTAGCGCCGCCATGTTCACTCAACATGACGTCAGAAATGCAAACATTTTTTCTACAGCAATGGAAGAGACTTACGAACTGTCTTGGTCTGACTCAGATCATGATCAGCCTCTCGATCCAAGTTATGTTAGCTTATGGCCATCAGCCGAGATGGTCGAATAAGGCTAAAAATAAGGATGGACAAGTGGCTGTCGCAGCAGCCGCGACACCGCCGCCAAATGCTAACGCCTCACTGGTTGTATCCACGGCTCGTGGATACAACCAGTGAGGCGTTTCCGGACCCCATACCCAACCTTGTATACCGTTTCCAGGCCTACCGGCAGGTGACCTGCTTTCTCCATGGGAGACTTGGGAAGCGCTTCCAAAGAGTGATTCCCTCCTGTGCGGTGTGGGCGATCAGGGATAAATATGAGTCGCAGGACGGGACCTACAAGGGTTTCCTTCACGCCGACGAGGCAGTTGTAGACTATCACTACAGATATATGTGAACATACATGTTGAAATAAAAAAAAAAAAAATTCTAATTCTACTATATACAGGTAGTATTCAATCATTGTGTATTTCCAAGTTACACTCTACACTTTGTTAGAGCACACTTCCGCCACACAAGTAGAATTTTATTTCCGCTGCACAAGTAGAATTGCATTTCTGACGTAAAATATGCCCGGATGTGGCTGAACATGGCTGCGCCCATGGCCAGAAGTGAAAAAATCTGGGAGCGCAAGGTTATGGGTTGAATAATGTAAAACAGTGTGAGAAATCAATTTTGGGGGACAGGTGTCAGGGAATATAGGAAAATTTAAATTTTCCGACGTTTTCCTTTAAGTTATTTGTGTCAGCCATTAGGAATGATAGTGGACGATACACCATAAATATACCCCTTCAAGACAGCGTACCTTCAAGACAGCGTACCATCAAGACAGCGTACTTTAAGACACACAAGACAGTTAACAAAACAAACAAATAGTATAACTCTGGTGGGTCCCTAACCCCTGTCACCTAAGAGAGCACGGTGACTGCCACACCCTTTGCAAACCAAACCACACATTAAGTGCTGGTAGTGGGGAACCGTTTAGTGTCCAGCGGGCCGGCTCCCGCCAAGCCTCCCGTCCAGGAATAGAAATAAAAAGCGCATCGAGGCATATAACGTTCAGTAGTGCCAGTTGGGCAAGCAAGGGCTGCACATGAATAATCGGAGAAAATGATAGCTAGTAGTATATATATTTAATTAATAAATAAATAAATAAATAAAAGAGAGGGATATTAGTTAATTAAAATAAATATATATATATATATATATATATATCATATACACACACCCCCACCCGTCTTGGTATGTATCTGCACACACAAAGCAAAACATAACGTATCCATAACTGCCATATAAATGTGCATTAGCATGTACTCACACTCCAATTAAAAGTGGCAAAATAGTCAGATAAATGCTGGTCTTCAGCATGAGAGTACATATACATGGGAACAAGCGTTAGCAAGTGAACTTACCCTATGGTGGGGGGGGGGCATCATGATTTGTCATGATCATGTCCTACTCCATGGCTGGCTCACTACATTACATTATATTACATTACGGTCATTTTGCAGACGCTTTTATCCAAAGCGACTTACAATAAGTGTGTTCAACATCGGTATGAAAAAGAACTTCAGGTCACAAGAGATCATAAGTGCATTTCCTTCCAAAACCAAACAGCTTAGAGCATAACTAGTGCTAGAGTAAGTGCGGTAAGTTAGGTACCGAGACACATGGGAAGACAATTTAGGAAACAAATAAGTACGTAAGGAACTAGGATGAAGCAAGTGATGTCTTAAGAAAAGCCCCACGGACTCATAACTTTGATGTGAATCTTTCTAAATATTTTCTGTTTGTTTGTTCTCTAGTTTTTTGTCATGGTGTATTGTCTGTAGGGCTGTCGCGATAACCGCAAAATGCAATCACCGCGGTGCTGAGAGGACCTCCCCGGTGCGTGTCCAGGCCACCGCCCACCGCACGCAAGCTTACACGCGCAGAACAACTCGAGAAACTGAACGAGTTTTTAAGACTGCACAGTAGATACAAAGCGACTGACAGAACTGATACTTTTTAAGCCAGCACAGTAATAATGATGCATTGTATATTCCTCTCAAGGCAGGAGAAACACATTAACACAGCGAGGTGCCCCGTTTCTGTTGTCATCTTTGCATATAGGCACCGCACACGCACACACGTCTGCATGCTACTCGTTGTGGTCTCATTCTCCCTCAGCAGCTGATATTACAAGAATATGCCTACTCAGTGTCGAAGCAATGGAAGTTAAAATAAAATGCAGTGGCCTACCTTTATCTCGGCTTTGCTCCTCTGCCTAGTCCGGACACTTTATGGCTTTGAATCTTCTCTTATTATCCATGTTTACCGTTGTAAATGCGACCGTCTAATATCAACAATAAACCACAGAACCACAGCTTGGTGTGCACATTTGCTGTTGGGAAATACCTGATCATTTCAACAAAACTGTGTAGGTGAAACTATTTAAAAAAAAAAAAAAAGTTTAAAAAATGTGCCGGGGTTGGTTGGTCGGCGGCAGTCTGTTTAAAAAAACTGTATCCCGGACACGTGAGCTCAACTGCTGCCCTGATCTGCTTCGTTTTTCTCCGTCATTACTAAAAGAAACGTGCCCAGGTCTGCAACAATGTTGATATTTGCCATGTGGCACTGGCAACAGAACTGGGGCGTGCGCTGCTTGATCTCCGCTATGTTGGTCTGTGAGCGAGTAAATGACAGGCAAAGCAAAGTGAAATGTCAGAATCGCTGGGAAAAAAAGACGGATTATGCGCTCGATTTTCATCTAACATTGCATGTCGTGGAAAGTAGCCTAATGAACAAAAATGCGATATCACCGCATACCGCGCTGTTTAGCGGCTATGAATCACCGCGGTGGGAATTCCCTCACCGCGACAGCCCTAATTGTCTGTGTGTTTTTATGATACCTGCCTGAGGACAACGGATGAAATTTAGCAGCTGTGCTAACTCCGGCATATTTACATGGATGCTTTGCTGATATGTTGATTAATGTGCAGAGTCCTAACCAAATAAATAAGAAATAAAATAAAAACCTCCTCCACACTGACCTGTGGCCTGGTGGACCCAGAGGATGAGCCGGCTCTGTTCCTGGTGGAGGGGTTCTGCTCCTGGTTCAGCTCCTGGTTCAGCTCCTGGTTCTGCTCCTGGTTCTGCTCCTGCTTCAGCTCCTGGTTCTGCTCCTGGTTCTGCTCCTGCTTCAGCTCCTGCTTCAGCTCCTGCTTCAGCTCCTGGTTCAGCTCCTGGTTCTGCTCCTGGTTCTGCTCCTGCTTCAGCTCCTGGTTCTGCTCCTGGTTCTGCTCCTGCTTCAGCTCCTGGTTCTGCTCCTGGTTCTGCTCCTGCTTCAGCTCCTGCTTCAGCTCCTGCTTCAGCTCCTGGTTCAGCTCCTGGTTCAGCTCCTGGTTCAGCTCCTGGTTCAGCTCCTGGTTCAGCTCCTGGTTCAGCTCCTGGCTTTGCTCCTGCTGCTCCATTCTGGTCTGCACAGTTTTAACCATCCAGTCACATTCCATTAAACTAGTGATGCTCCGATCAGCATTTTTTGGACCGATCACCGATCACCAAAATCATGATCTGCCGATTGCCGATCACTGCCGATCACGGAAGAAATCGGACATTTCCATGCCTTTCATCTAGCAGAGAGTGCACCATTTATAGAAATTAAACCGCCAGAGGTAGCTGGGGACATGTAGAACAAGAATCTGGTGGAGTCGGCAGAGAACATTTTGATTTGGTTCTAAATGAAGTTTTCAAATCTGACTATGCAGAAATGAGTTTGATTCTGAATATGCTTCAATAATTTTGTTCTATCATTTTGTTTTAATCATTAAAAAGAATGTAGTAAAAAACAACCAAATAATGACAGGTGTATGTATTCCAACAAATGAAAAATCAACCTCGATAGATTTCTGAGTTTACGGGGTGCACTTGAATGCACCATGAAACCGCTCACACGTTTTACCGTACGACGTGATGTAAACGGGCACTTGATTTTCAAGTGTAGCTAGCGCGACCGTGCCTCTCCGAAGCGCAGATGGCGTGACCGCAGTAAGTTTCACATCTTTCTGACACACTTTGAAGAAATTCCAGACAGGAGAGGTCATGTTGTCAAGATGCAGTGTAGAGGTTTTGCCTGTTCGGTTCTGTACACACGTCAAGTAACACTTTAGAAAGTGGTCGCTAGTAATTTACGTCACGTGATCGGTTTTTTGATCGGCATATTTTTCCGATCACCGATCAGGCTATTTTTGGGCATTATCGGCCGATCATGATCGGCAGCCGATCGATCGGAGCATCACTACATTAAACTCATTACTGTGCTTTTTATTTAAATCCCTGTGAACTTTAAAATGCTTCCTTAAAGACCCACTAAGGTCACAGTTCAAAATATTTGTAGCTTTTTGATCAAATTCAGAAAAAAATGTAATAATAACTCTGTAGACCGACAGCCACTGTGTGCAATATCCCATAAATCTCATCTGAGTCAGTGGAACACCATCAACTTAAATCATTTTACTACATTAAGACAATGATCCTGTTTGAGGAAAGGGTCCCAATATCATCCCAAAGACTGAGGTTCAGATTCTCTCCGTTTCTAAACCTGTTCTCATTTCCAGAACCTTTTTATCATGTGCTCAGTCCTTGTTGGTTCGTGGATAACAGAAAATATTGGATATGTAAAGGAAAGTGAATAATGAAGCTTTCATGAGACACTTCTGAAGAGGACAGTCAGACTGTCTTTTAATGGGCTTCTGAGTGTAAATCTGAGAAATCACACACTGATACTGAGGAGAACTGGATTTCTACTGCTCCTGTGATACTTTCCTGGATCACCCACAAGTCTTTATAATAATGCTATGACTCCTCTTCACACAACTTAAAATCTTCATGTCATTAAAGGATTTATATTGAGCACAATTAAGTCCCATTTTAAGATCTAATCATGAAATATGGCATATTGTGTACGTTAAACACATCAAATCACATGTTTTGGCTGCACACTTCTATCAAAAAGCCAAATGATACTCAGATAAGTCTGGAAAGTGTGGAGGAATAAATATTTCTTTCTTAAAGACATGCTATGCAACTTTTTCATGGTCATAAAATTGCTTGGCAAACATCAGTTTGCTTGGCTGACCCGTTCCGATGAAAACGGGGACATTCCCATCTCCATCTGGTGGCCCTAGCCCGAAACAGCGCTTGCAACTTTGCCTGTGGCGCCGCGTGCTTTGTTTATCTCTGGAAGACTCGCAACACACGAGAGCCGAGAACTACTGCTTCACGGCAGGTTGTAAAGGGCTCTGAGCCGAGCCAGGTAGCCTGATAGACACACCCTCTCTCCATTAGCTGTCGACGGCTAAATTGAATGTGTTAGCTTCTAGAGTTGTAATATAGTTTGTAATAGATATCGTGATGGCAGAACCACCGCTACTTGCCCGTCTGACCGCTGAGTCACCCAGAGCCAGCGATTCAGCGGTCAGACGGGCAAGTAGCAAATCCATGCCAACTCGAAGCTTTTTAAGTTTCGATTCTGTCTCGTGACTTGACGAGCGAGCGCCCAGTCGGCAGCTACAGTCGGCAGCTACAGTAGGCAGCTACAATAGGCAGCTACAGGCAGCTACAGTAGGCAGCTACAATAGGCAGCTACAGGCAGCTACAGTAGGCAGCTACAGTAAGCAGCTACAGTCGGCAGCTACAGTAGGCAGCTACAATAGGCAGCTACAGGCAGCTACAGTAGGCAGCTACAATAGGCAGCTACAGTAGGCAGCTACAGTCGGCAGCTACAGGCTCGGTTAGCATGGCTTCATGCATCTTGTACAGTCGTTGAAAAATAATCATTTAGTGATATAGGGAGGGCAAGATCATTCCATGTTGTTTACTTGTAGGTCTAAACTCAGCATTGCCTCACCTAATGCTACCACATTTGTCGCTGTGTAAATGCACACACTAGCTGTTGTGTCTGGCTTTCAGATTAAATGGCATTGAATTATTACTTGACAAAAATAAATGAATGAACTTGTAGCCGTAGGCTGCTCTTTGATTTATCAAAATGAATTGATAAATGGGACAAAAAAAGGCGAGGCGTATAGCCACTAAACGGCAGAAAGGTGTTTTTTTTTTTTTTACATAAGTGACTCAAGTGATTCAAGTGGTCCGTATAACTCTAATCCCCTCCTCGAAATGATCAAATCAGCCCGGATTGCCCAAAAGATTCGAGTTAAGCATCTCTACTTCTCCAACTCTCTGCCAGTGTCTTGAAAAATAAACCGTAAATTGCCTCTGGTGGGTTTACGACAGTCTGGCTAGACTGTCGCCTATTTTCTACGGAGCTCCCCCTACAGCTTTGGGATGTGTATTGCATGGTAAACAAACCCCATATTACTGAGCCCTGCTTTAAGTCAAATAAATGAACTAAGTCCGTTATGTGCCTTGGTATGATTTATTAAAATACATGCTCATTCAGAACACAGAGAGATCTGCCGTTACGGCGCGTCACACAAGCTTTTATACAATGGTACCGTAGTAGCTCTGTATTTGCTTAAAAATGGTAGAAATGTCATATCAAATACTATGAAACCAACAGAAATGCAAAATATACATTCTAACGGTCTTTGGTCATGTTGTTTTAACAGGTTGAAAACATATTTTTAAATTTGTCATCATGCCAACCCTTATCATTGACCCACAAACAAGTTACAGAGAAAGGAGTTATTTCCTGTCTGGCGCGCGAGGCGCGATCTCGTGAGGTGCATGACGGAGCTTAATCTAAATCAACAGGACGTTCACACGCATCCCACGCTTATAGATAAAGAATAGATGGTTGCAAGTTGCAGGGCAGATTATACCATTAATATCATGCTGTTGCTAAGCAGAGGCAAAGTTCAAAAGTTCAGTGTCTGGTACAACACACAACACTCGAATATATAGCCCCTTTCACACTGCCGAATAACCCGCGTTTAATTCGCGAATTTAGCGCGTCCGCTGTTGCGTTCACACTGCCGACCCGGGCTGCCGCGTCAACTCGACTCGCCTTTCGACCCGCGTCGGACCCTAGTCTTTTTGCCGAGCCGAGTTTGATGTGAACGCAATCGACGCGGGTCGGACGTGGGCGTGACGTGAGGAGTTTAAAAGACAGAATGGACAGCTGATTCAGAACAACAGCGACAGGTGAGGACAAGTTTTACTCTGTTTTAGCCTACATCAAGTTGGAGACATTATTTAATATGGCCAACTGGGGAGACAAGGAGGTCCGCGAGCTCCTCAGCCTCCGAGCAGAGGACGTTATTTACCGCCACATTTTGGGGACGGTGAAAGATGGACCTCTGCTGGAAGGGCTGGCGAGAAAGATGGGAGAGCGCGGTTTCCCACGCAGCAAGACGCACCGTAAAGTAACATCTCCATGAACTGCATTGCAAAAATGAGTTCTCAAGGTGTCCTGCCATCGTTTGTTTGAAAAATTTGATGCAGACAGGTGTATTTCACCCTACCTCCGACGCATGGCTTGTGCCTACGTCATTGTACACGCCCAGCATTTTATGTGTTTCATGTGACGCTCTGCCACTAGGCCACGCCCCCTGAACTCGGCTTCAGGCGACACGGGTCACCAACACGCCAAGTAGACCGTAAGGTGAACCCCGTTTTCGTTTAGGCTCGCTCCGTGCTCTCCGAACTACATGCCCGTTAGCTGATAAAAATGACCAACTTATTTTGCACATATAAAAAAAGTTTCGCGTCACAGAATCCTGTACTTTTTTTAAACCGAGACGTTTTCTGAAGATATTTTCCGCAGGGCTGAATGACGATTTTGACGTCACAAGACACCACGTGACCGCGCTGGACCAATCACGTTGCCGATTTACGACAACAAACTGGAAAAATGACAACCTGTCTGATGCTGTCAAAACTAACCTACAGAAAGGAATCTCGCAAAATATCATTTTAAAGTGAACATAAAATAATAATTATCAACGATAATGCTCATTCATGTATTTCTGAATTGAGCCAATTTAGCCATTTACCATTCAGGTATTCATTTACTGATTTATTCACTAATAACTATACAACACATAACAAAATCAAAACAAGTAGGGCATACACATCAACCGGCATAAACGTATATACATAACCATAATAAAAGGAATGATACAAATGGAATAGAATAAAGCTAAAAAAAAAAAAAAAACGCTGGCACACACATACACTATTCCTCACTGTCAGTGTCAGGGCAGGTGTCATCTTCTTTATCCTCTGTTTCCTTTGTGGTGTTTGAACAGCTGGAACACCTGCACAAGTCTACTTTATTAATACTTTATTAATCCCAATTTGGGAAATTGTTTTGTTGCAGCAGCATACAGTATATGAAAACAATTAAAGTAGTAAAAAACAAGCAAATAGAATATAATAAAATAAATATAAAATAAAATAAAATAATATCAAATAAATAGAAATAGTGAATAAACATTTGCTATATACAAATCTACAGTATTTTTTTGTTTTTTGTTATTGTTTTTTAGGAGAGACTTCAAGCCTATTGAGGTTGAAGTTCTCTTCCAGCCAGAGGGGAGGTGTTGTAGATGGTGATGGCTGCTGGTAGGAAGGATTTCCTGAAACGGTCCTTGTGACAGTGGAGCTGGATGAGCCTGTTGGAAAAGGAGCTCTGCTGTCTAACCAGCAGCTGGTGGAGAGGATGGGTGGGGTTATCCATGATGGATAACAGTTTGTTCAGTGTCCTCCTCTCCACCACCGATTCAAATGAGTCCAATCTTTTGCTTTACACATGACCTTCTTATTTTAGCCTGATAATTTGCCCTTTTGCAGTGCTGGTGGAGGGCATCACTTGTTGGGGGGATAGATAGTTCTGGCAAAGCTGATGATGCCATACAGAAAGCTTTGTACCCAGCCTCATTGATGTTTTCTGCGGTTGGCTGATCGTACAAATGGCATACATATTTGCAAAGTAATGCAAATGTAGAGTGGTCCAAGTTAAATTCAGTCCCCAGATTTCTGAAAGCCTTCAGGTAGACATCTTTCTCGCATGCCACAGCAAATGTCTTCTTTTTGCCTTGAGGTGTCACACCCAGTGAACGTATGGATCCTAATCAAGGCTGAACACACACTGGCTCCGAGAGCTGATGACACCTTGGTAATGTCCATTATGCGTGTTCTGTTGCCCTTCCCTGTGAAAAAGTACAAGCTGCATAGCAAATCTTTCTGCAGACTCACAGCAATGACTGCTACATCACTGTCAGGGCTCTTAATAATGACAGTCTTATGTTCCTGTGCAGCATGTTGTGCATGCAAAAACACCAGTGTCACATTCTTCGTGGTCACACTGCAGGTCTTCCACAGCACGAACAGACTGCACACCAGTCACGGTGACATTGGTGTTGATGTGCTATGTACAAGCTGAGGTTTCTTCCCACTGCTGTAAGAGCAGCATGTGGCCACGCATCGTATAAGAACTCAGCAAGTGCTTCTTTATTTGTTCCTTCTGATTCCTTCCATTCCACCTTGTTCACGTGAAATTCTGTGTTTCCTCATGCTTAACAGAAGATATGTGCATGTAACAAATTTTTCGGTCGAAATGTCGTCTTCTTCGGTACTGCTGGATGATCGCGCTGCTGCTGCAGTGCTGTTTTTGTTTACCAGCCCAGCTGACATACCAGCTATCCGATTCGTCCATTCTGATGACGTCTCAACCGTGGCACCTCTCGCGAGCCAAATTGTTATTACGCCTGCCGAATATGTACATACGCCTTGCCAGGCACTAGTTATTCCTTTAAACGTTGCGAACTAAAAAAGTACTGTGTTCTGAGCGGCGAAACTTTTTTTTAAACCTCAACATAACTCAAATCTTTTTATGAGCTGAAGCGTGTTTGGTTCGGAGAGCGCGGAACAAGCCTGGTGTTCTGAAGGAGTTTTCGAGGTTCACCCTACGGCCTAAAGCGTTCAAATTGCTCGACGCGGGTCGAAGGTGCAATTTGGACCCGCGAAGGTAGCGGGTCGCAGTGTGAAAGGGGCTTCTGATTGCCTGTAACATGAGTACATAAATTCTTTCACAAAAGAACCATTCTACATTTGACATTATCAAACTTTTTAAATCACAAAAGATTTCAGCAAAACTACAGAAAGAAGTTAAGAAAACTGCAGCTTTAGTGGGAAATGTGACAGGATGGTCAAAAAGTGCCCCAAAAGGTTAGAAAAGAGGAAGAAAAGGGCCAGAAGTATGTTTCACACACAGCTAAAAGGATAAAGCTCCATTTTATTTGGCCATCTGGCCGGCTTATTGAAATCTATAGCTGAGGTTGTGTTTCTAGGATGGTTTAACGCTTTAACGGTTAGCATTAGCTTTAGCATGCCGGGCTATGTGAATAGCAGCCAGGTTATCTTAACTTTTTACTCTCTGCTGCATGTTCTGACTGCCCGTGTCCAGCAGCAGGAATCAAACCAATGACACAGAGCACTTTGAAGACATTTCTGCTAACGTCTGACCGCTAAATTCATTCTTTTCTAGACTCACCTGCATGCAGCTTTCTGTTGCTATGCTACCAGATGTTCCGAGATAAGCCGAGATGAACCGAGGTGAGCCGAGGCTTCGCAATGTGTGTCGGGTAATGGGCCGTTTCTCAATGTGCGTATTTGTCTGTAGTGATGTTTCCAACAGGGTCTTGACTCTGAAGCGCGTGTCCAGTAACTTCGGATGTATTTTGTGAAGCTTGTACCGAGGCGCGTGTGGATGACTATGTGGTGACGTCAGAGGCCTTTCGAACCGGCCGTACCATGTGACCGGTTTAGGGGGGGGGGGGGGGGGGGGGGGGTTCAATAAAAT
The DNA here is from genome assembly GCF_027942865.1 of Odontesthes bonariensis. Taxonomy (NCBI): domain Eukaryota; kingdom Metazoa; phylum Chordata; class Actinopteri; order Atheriniformes; family Atherinopsidae; genus Odontesthes; species Odontesthes bonariensis. The sequence continues at coordinate 28,997,027 of NC_134516.1, forward strand.
GTATTGTTCTATGTAAATTCTATGCATGGCACACAAAACATTGTACAGATATCTGTAGTGTTGAGCTGACTGTAGAAATATCAACATAATCAACATGTTATTCTGTGTATGATTAAGTTGAAAATGAAGAAATAATACATTATACATATAAGATAAAACACAATAGACAGAAACTATTTATCAGAAAAATATATATCTATATCCACATATATCTCAGAAGAAATTAAAATCTATATATTTATCTATATATATATATCTATATATAGATATATATCTGTAGTGGCCATTTGTCCATAAAAAACAAATTAAACTTAAAGCAAACAAAATCAAAAGCCCACTGATGCACCATGGGGATGTGGTTTAACGCAGGCAAAAGAAGATGAATGTCCAAAAATTAATTCTTGCGTTTTTCTGAAGATTTATTTCCAAAACAATAAAACAAACAAAAGAACAAAGAAAACCTGCTGCTCTCTCCCTTTCCCTGGTAAAAACCATTGGCCCACCCCAGTGCATGCTGGTACTCCAGGTGCCTACCTACATAAATAGACTCAGGTGCCCAGTGTGACCCAATTAACAAAATATTCAAAACAAATAACTAACAAAGAATATTAGCAAGACAAATCTAATCTAAATAAAGCACTGAAATGAATCAAATAAAGTTACTCATAATTAGTAAATTAAATTTACAACTAGAACCAAAAAACAAAAGCTAACTCTACAAATAGCTCCTACATTCCGGCCCCTAATTGTGAATAATATCACAATTACAGTTCTCTACAAAAAGGAGCTAATTCTGGATCTACAACTACAAGACAGATCTATTCTATACGTCATATAAGCTCTAAATGGACCATCTTCCTGATGAATCTGCAAAAAAAAGCACATATTAATTAGAGAGAAATAGAGATAGAGAACGAGAGTCATGATGTTAGACTGCTGCTTCCATTAGTAGACAGAGCTTTGTCACAGGTTTCTCCAGAATACTGGTCCTTGTTTGAAGACGCACAGTGCGTACCAGGCCTTTTGCATCTGGTCTGATGTCCAAAACTTTCCCCACGATCCAAGATCCTCTTGGAGCTGAGGCATCTGCGACAAGAACAATGTCTCCAGGAGCGAGGCTTTTCCTTGGCCTTGTCCATTTTTGTCTTCATTTCCAAAATGCCTTTTTTGGAGATGGGTTTTAAATCCATTCTTGAGTGAGGTGATTTCAGCTTCAAACTTGTGCTTTTGAACATACAGAAAGATGGACTCATCTGCTTTCACAAGATCTTCAGGAGTCAGATTTTTCCCTTTGAGTGTGACTTTAAAGTTCTGAACGTTCCTGTCCACTTCTTGTTCTTCATTAAGGCCTGCAGAAGCACTAAACTCCTTTCTCTTTTGTGCCAATGTCATGAGTGCTGCTTTGATTTTTAAAAACCAAGCTACAGACGTTTTTAACTTATTCCAGGATGAAAAATAATTGATCAGCTGGCTGGTGGCCTTTTCCACATCCTTGACATTAGCATTCACTGTCAAGTCCCTTTTGACCTCTGGGTCATCGTCAGAAACCACATCACAATCTCTTTTCAGATTAGGCCATTCCTCCTCTGGTTTGGAGAGAAACTCAGGTCTATTTAACCATCTCCTGCCTGTCAGGAAATCCTGAGCTTTCATTCCTGTTGATGCTTCATCTGATGGATTTTCTTTTGAAGCCACATATCTCCACTGCTCAACATCTGAAGCTTCTCTGATGACAGAAGTTCTGTTTGCCACAAAAGTGTGAAATCGTTTGGTCTCATTTGCGATGTATTTAAGAACTGTTGTGCTGTCTGTCCAGAAAACTGATTTCTCCAGCATAAGTTGCAACTCCTTCCGTAGCATTTTGTCAACTCGAACAGCAAGAACTGCAGCTGTGAGTTCCAGTCTTGGGATTGTGGTCTGCTTGAGGGGAGCAACTCTAGCTTTTCCCAAAAGAAATGCTACATGTATCTCATCATCCTTTTCCAGTCTCAGGTAAGACACAGTTCCATATCCAACTTGACTGGCATCAGAAAAGTGGTGAAGCTGTGCTGAAACTGGGACTCCAAAGTCTCTGGGTTTAATACAGCGTTCCACTTTGAATTCATCCATTTTTTGAAGATCCTGGAGCCATTCAGACCATTGTTTAGAGAAGGCATGGGGAATTACTTCATCCCACTTCAGGTTTCTCCTGCAGAGCTCCTGTAGCAACAATTTGGCTGGCATACTGAATGGGGCCAAAAATCCTAAGGGGTCATAAAGAGAGCTGACCACTGAAAGAATGCCTCTTCTGGTCTGTGGTTGTTCTCGAACTGAAGTTCTGAACTGAAACATATCAGTCCCAATGCACCATTGTAGCCCTAGTGCTCGCTCTGTTGGAAATTGATCAACGTCCAAATCCAGCTTCATCATTTTATTTGCTCTCCTCTCCTCTGTGACTGACAGCAGCACAGTACGGCTGTTGCTGATCCATTTTGAAAGAGCAAATCCTCCTTTTTCACAGAGAGCAGTCAAATCCTTGATCATCTGTACTGCTTCTACGTCTGAAGACATCGATTTCAGGCAGTCATCCACATAAAAAATATGTTTCACTGTATTGATCACTTCAAGTGGGAAATGTTGTGCATTGTCTTCTGCTGTTCTCCTCAGAGCATAATTTGCACAACTTGGTGAGGATACAGCACCAAACAGATGAACTCTCATGCGATGTTCCTGTGGAGACTGTGCAGTATCACCATCTGGCCACCAGAGGAAGCGGAGAAAGTTGATGTGTTTATCTGGGACATGTACTTGATGAAACATGGCTTTGATGTCCGCCATTACAGCAACATGTTCTTGCCTAAATCGAATGAGGACTCCAATGACAGTATTAGTCAGGTCAGGTCCCTGCAAGAGTTGGCAGTTCAGTGATGTCCCTTTATATGTTGCTCCACAGTCAAAAACAACTCTAAGTTGTCCTTTTCTGGGATGATAGACTCCATGGTGGGGAATGTACCACACCTTTCCCTCAGTTTGTTTTAGTTCATCAGCAGGCACCACTTCAGCATATCCTTGAGCGATCATGTCATTTAAGAATGCAGCGTATTCCTCCTTAAATGTGCTGTTCCTGTCAAATTTTCTTTTCAGGCTTTGAAGGCGCTGTTCTGCAATACAGCGATTATTTGGCAGGACACAATCCTCCTGTCGGAAAGGTAAGTCAATACAATAATGACCTTCAATCATCTCTGCTGTGCTGCTTACAACATTCATGAACTTGACATCTTCTCTGGACATTTCAGATTGCTCCTCAGCTGATCTCTCATTAAAATCGTGGTTATATTGTTGAACCAACATGTCTTGAAGATGTTCAATGGAGATTCGGTTGGCTGTTACAGCAGGGCGGCCACTTTTACAGCTTGTGCCCCGAAGTGGACCATTAATAACCCAACCGACCCTGGTTCTTATTGCATAGGGTCCTTCATCTTGGCTGTTTATTACCTCCCAAGGCTCCATTACTTTGGGGGCATCGGTTCCAATTAGGAGGTCTACATCTGCCTCAATGTCATGGACCTTTACATCCTTCAGATATGACCATCGAACAAGATCCTCTTGTCGAGGGATATTGAGTGAGGAGACTGGCATGGATCTCTGTGTTAAAACATCAGGTAACTGGATGAAATCGTTCATGTCCACAGCAGACACCTCAAGACCTGACAAAATGTGGGCATTTACAATTTTCTTTTGTCCCATTGTTCTCATCAAAAAACTTGTCTTTTTACCACTAACATTTAATTTTTTTGCCAGGCTCTCTGTGCAAAATGTTCCTGAGCTTCCAGGGTCCAGAAAAGCATATGTCCATAGAGTCTTGTTACTCTTGGGGCTCCTAACTTTAACTGCAACAACAGAAAAGATAGAATCATCTTCAGCACCGGCCCCAATATGACCACAGGTCTGACACATTACGGTAGAAACACTTGGAAGGCTCGCAGTCTGTTGTGATTGTTTGGAGAATGTACCTTTATCCTGCCGCTCAATATGAAGGATTCCTGGGTGCTTTTGGTTACACACGCTGCAATCCAAGCGACTGCGACAGTCTTTGCTCATGTGGCCTACTTTCAGGCAACCAAAACATATTCCCTTTTCCTTGATGAAATTAATCTTATCCCGATGTAATTTAATTCTAAACTGAGAGCAGTTATCCAGTAAGTGACTACTTTGTGAACAAAACAGACAACTTTGAATTGAGGAGGGCTTGATTTTATTTCCTATACATTGAGTCATGTCTCCTTCCTTTATGGTGGTTACATTGGTAGCAAAACTGCTTTCCTTCTTCCTTTGCATGAAATGGCTGGTCTTGAAGGACTTGGATTTGGTAGGTGGCGAGTCTTGAATGTTGCCAAAAAGCGGATCAGAGGCAATTTTGACTTGCTTTTCAATAAAAGTGACAAGATCGACAAATAGTGCTCTCTGACCTTTTTGCTCAAGTAGGTTACAAGCAACATTCCTCCATCTTTCCCTTAGCTTGTACGGAAGTTTCATGATGATGCTTCTCATGTTAGAGGGCAAGTCCAGCTCTTTCATTTGTGTCATTTGCTCTGTTAAATTTGAACATCCTCGCAGAAATAGAGAAAACGACTGTAATGCTTTAACATCCTCACTTTTAACAGGTGTCCAGTTAAGAATCTTTTCCATATAAGCACTTGCAACTTTCTATTCATTTCCAAAATGCTCTGCGAGAAGAATTTTGGCCTTGTTGTATCCCATCTTTGAGGGCAAGTGTTGGCAACTGTGCACTAAGTTCCTTGGTTCCCCCCTGGTGTATTCTTCAAGAAAATGTAAACGATCACTACAGTTAGTTGTTTTGTCCTCTACTCCATTTTCAAAAGCTCTAATGAAAGCCCTGAAGTGAAGAGGGTCTCCATCGAACACGGGGATATTTCTTGATGGAAGCATAGAGCTCAGGTTTTGTTGAACTAGCAGAGCAGCGATGTCATTTTGTCTCTGCATAATGTTTACAATTTCATCTTGTTAAAATTGGCTTTGTTCTTAGACATTATGAATGAAATAGGGCTCAGTACTTTTCCATTAAGTGAGCCAGGAGTAGAAAGACAAAACAATTAGGAAAGCCTGGGAAAGCAAGAGCAGATTCACACACACACATTATTTGGGTTAGTGTGCATATCCAATCACATATGATCAACAAGGGATCCACCGTGGGAAACTATCAGACATATATACGAATTGTAACCAGAAATCAGGGCCAGTCTGACAGACTTCCTGCGGGAGCTCTGTTCCACTGAGCCCAGCGCTGATATATTTGATGTGTGACTACCAATAAACACTTCATTTTCACTTGAATTACTTCGGTCCGTTCTTGAGCCTCCTACTAAAAGAACCGAATCTAACAATCTTGAGAGCCATTTGTCAGAGAATGATATTGAGGGTGTACCAGACCTGCTTGATTTTGATCACCAGCCGATCTAAATCGAATTGGATCATTAACATCCAAAAACATCTCATCTTTTCTTGTTTCTCGGATTTGTTTAGGCCTAACAACTTGTGGTTGAGGTATAACAGGCACATCAATAACATTCATCCTTTTATCCAAGGTTACTGGTACAAAAATGTCAGCATCAGGCTTCAATACGTTTGATCTTTGAGAAATGTTCCTTTCAAAATAAGAGTTCATCCCGTCTGAACGTTTTGAGCCACACACAGATGAATTGTTCTCCAGAACGTTAAGTTTTGCACTTGTTGCAGCCAGTTCAGTTTCAAGTTCCAGTTGTTCCTTTTCTTTCCTCAGCTTTTCCTCTTCAGCTTCGATTAAATGTTTCTTTTTTAGAGCAACAACGCGCTGCGTCAGCGCTGCCTTTTCGGCCTGGGCTTTAGGGTAGGCGTCCACTATTCCGGCACGTCAACGTAACTCGCCGGATTGGATGCCTAGTTGTCGCCGTGTTGCTACACGGGTGTGTACAGAGGGGCGTGTGAAATGGCTCCGGGGGAAAGTAAATAACTTGTGATTTTAACCAACCGAAGTTTCTCCCTCTAAAAATTTGAGTTTTGGAGGGAAATGAATGTGTATAAATCGTCAGCAATGGAACATTATTTCATATTGTACCATGGATCCGGATCTGCGAGCGAGGAGAGCTGCTGCTGCTGCTGCTGCGACACAGGAGAACACATGATCTACTGTCATTGGATAACGCACTCCGTCTGCCGTGGCAAATTTGCATAAAGTTTGGCCGAGCCCAACTTTTTGACGTGCCGCAGGTCCGCCGCTCGCCGTGCCGGAATCCCAGCATGCTTTGCGAGCACGGCGACAACTATCGGCCGGATTTCATTGAAAATTAATTGAATGCGTTGGATACGGCTTGACGTGCCGGAATAGTGGACGCCTACCGGAAGGCTGAGCACTTATCTGAGCCGCCGGCAGTGTTCCGTTAATGTTGATGACAAAAGGTGTTGAACAAAGCAATCCATGCTGATCATCAGTCCATAATCCAAGGAAATCCAATCTGTCCAATGATTAGAATATAATCCTTCCTTTAAGTCCAAGGGCTGGTTTTTACTTGATTGTAGTGGCCATTTGTCCATAAAAAACAAATTAAACTTAAAGCAAACAAAATCAAAAGACCACTGATGCACCATGGGGATGTGGTTTAACGCAGGCAAAAGAAGATGAATGTCCAAAAATTAATTCTTGCGTTTTTCTGAAGATTTATTTCCAAAACAATAAAACAAACAAAAGAACAAAGAAAACCTGCTGCTCTCTCCCTTTCCCTGGTAAAAACCATTGGCCCACCCCAGTGCATGCTGGTACTCCAGGTGCCTACCTACATAAATAGACTCAGGTGCCCAGTGTGACCCAATTAACAAAATATTCAAAACAAATAACTAACAAAGAATATTAGCAAGACAAATCTAATCTAAATAAAGCACTGAAATGAATCAAATAAAGTTACTCATAATTAGTAAATTAAATTTACAACTAGAACCAAAAAACAAAAGCTAACTCTACAAATAGCTCCTACAATATCTATATATATATCTATAGATACTAATGGATTTTATATTTAATTACTTTGAAGATATGATAAATAAATATATCCATGATACCCCATAGTGATGCTGACATGATTCTGTTGGACTTAAATGATGCACTAACTGAAGGTTAATCTGACTGATGAAAGTATCTTGGGAACAAAGAGGGAACAGGATGAGACCAAGAGGCTTCAGTTGAAGATGGTGTCATAAGTGTCCCACTAAGAATCTCTGGGGAAAACAGTGAGAACAATAAATATGTAGTTCCACCATCCTGTCCTCACACCACACTGCTAAGATTCCAATAAATGTCAGTCTGCTGTAGTTCCCCTACAATCCAGCAGAGGGTGCTGTGACTAAGAGGAGCTGAATAAGTGGAATCTGTGAGATGCAGTTTTATCTCAGAAGCAGATGATGTTCTGGTAGAAGAGACATTTCCATCTTACTAACATGGCTGCGGGTGATAAAGTCAGAGGGTGGGACATGGTGGAAGATGGTTGTTCTGGGAACTACCAAGAAGCTGAAGATGTAAAAATCTACTTTTATGGAGGAGACTAAGAATGACAAAGAGTTGTGTTCCTGAAACTGACTTTTCAGTGACTCAGACCTGATCCCACTCACTGGTGATTGATGGAAATGATCAACACGACCATCTAACCCAACTCCAGCAGAGTTGCTTCATGGTTCACATGAGATATACAGAATAATTAGGTCTTCTACAGAAAAGAAGAACTGATCCCGGCTCATCAGTCAAAGCATCTACAGCCACATATTTCCCTCCAAGTCATTTAAAGCTTCTTTAAAATCAGTTATTCAGCCCAGCTTTGCCATTCAGCTCATTTTCCATCTGACACCAGAGAGAACAGACAGACTGAAGGACATCTTCTACAGATGGAGTGTTTGGGACAACAGGAGGAACAGACAGTGACATCATGCTCTGTTGGAGGATGTAGATCTGAAGGTAAGCTGGACCGCTGGCATGATTCAGTATGAAGGAGGACGAGGTAGGGGCACCCTCTACCATTTAAAACGCTGATAAATGTGTTTCTGCCGCTCCAAAGAAGAAAAACGTTGATAAAATACATCCTCAGTGAAGTGATCAATGCACTTTATTGGTCAATATTTACCAAAAATTGCATGATAAAAGTTAAAGTTGTAGTTTTTGTGCTCCGTCCCGCTAAGACCCGTTCAAGTTGACTGACAGCACTGTGACGTCTGGAGCTACGGAGGCTCACATGGGCCACGTGGCAGCCCTTGCGGCGACATCAAAGCGTGTCGCAACTCTGTATTTAGCTCTGGATGAGAGACCTCTCAACCGGTGGAGGTTTTTTTTATTTTTAATTTTATTCAAACATGTCACATAGACAAAACAATGACATACTCAAAAGTAAACAGTTTGTTTTTTTTAACTTTACATATTCACACCTCCACATATAGAAAACAAAATTGAAGGATCTTAAATGCACAAGATAAAAAAGGGATAATAAATAATAAAAAAACAAGGAGAAAAGAAAAGGTAAGTCCATTCTAAACAGTTACAGGGGGGTTAGGACAGGTTAAGATTTTCTATGAGTGTGTATAATTTATCTGCATGGGGATTATTTATATGTTTCAGACATTTTTGTAACAAGGATATATCATTTTTTAATGTAAGCCATGAAGGTGGGGATTTGGCATATCGACACTTGTGAATATAAAATTTAGTGATGATGATGAGGTTATTTATCAAGAACTCTGTTTTATTTTTTTATCTTTGAGGAATACGCCTACTTGGATGTTTTGAAAAACAGAAATCCGTGTTTATGGAACTTTGTTTTGCAATTACAACAGTTTTCTACAACAAATTGAAATCTTCTTTTTAAAAAATCCTTTTAGGGATAGATGTTGTTTATATTTTTGAAATTAACTTCTTTACATTTTGGGGGAATTTTAAGTATTTTGTCCCAATAGTTGATTTTTCACATTTGTTATAATCCCTAAGAATGAATGAGCTTCTTGCTATACCTGGATATAAGGTGTTTACTGAATACTGTCTTAAAAATGTATTGTTACATTTTTCACTTACTAGGTCCAAATCATCTAACTTTATTTGATGTAAACTTGGAGTTGGAATGTTCAAGATATTGCTCTGAGGCTCAGCTTTCCACCCGAAATCGCAGTAAGGAACTTGCGCCCGGACCTGGTCCTATGGTCCAAGTCCTGCCACCGTGTCTTCATTGTGGAACTCACTGTCCCATGGGAGGATGCGATCGGGGAGGCATATGAGCGGAAGAGGCTGCGGTATGCCCACACCCCTTTTACAGACAGACGTTCCACTTCCTATTCGCCCCATTATACAAAATTTGGCTGCAGTTCAGTTGATTTTGTCTGGGGGCGCTGGCGAGCGAGTGCAGAATGACCATTTTCCATAGGGCTGGCGCTAATAACTCAAAAAATGTCCCCGCTAGCGGCTGAAACCTGAAAATATTACTGTGATTTCTGACAGAGGGATGTGGATTTATATCAAAGTACAATAACCTGGGAGTTATATCTTTCTGTTTTCTTACAGGTCTGGCATTTGCGAGTCAGTCTCCGCTAGCATCTAGCTAACGGAATCTGAAGAACGCATGGCTGATTACGACCGGCTGCTTTACGGCACTCGTCCACTGTGCTAACCTGGTGCTGCTAACAACAACCAAAGCTAAACCAGAGGATAATTTATCCTGCCTTTAGGAAAATTAAAATGAAAAAATATAAAAAATTCTATCCAAAGCAATGGCTGCATCTAAGGTGGATCTCATAGTACCACCAGGGAGTTCTGCCTGCTCTGCACTGCTTTCTTGGCGCCCCCTTGAGTGCAGTACCACCCAGAAAAAGCCGCCAGCTTTCCCTCTCCTCATAATAGAGACTCTCTGGTATGCCAAACTAGCAGCTGAAGCAGAGGGGCGGGGCTGGAACGTGAAGGTGTGGCCTGTCGAGGTGGGCTGCAGAGGCTTTGTGGCCAGAAGTACCACGGGGCTGCTGAAGGAAGTTGGCATCAGAGGGCAGGCCCAACGCAGGGCAATGAAAGAACTGTCTGCGGCAGCTGAGCAAAGCAGTCACTGGCTGTGGCTCAAGCGCAGGGACACAACGTGGGCTGCCGAGTGAGCATGTGGTGCATCCGTGCAACATGCACCCAGGTCTAATCAGCCTGCGGTGGGCCAACCCTGGCAGAGGGTGTCCTGTGAGGAAATGGCCGAAACACCCTATGATGCCCGGGCACACAACTGATGATGTGTCGCGCTGGGGGCGCCACATGGTCAGCAATGGCAAATCCCACTCCACTGTCACTTACCATGAACATGAAGGGACTTCAACACCAAGTCCTATGAGGAAGTCTTTACTGATTGGATAAGGACTTGTGGGATATTCTGGATGACATTCTTATAAGTCTCACTGGAGCAACTCATGCTATATTTAGCATTAAAATAATTCAATGTTTCCATTATCATCCATTATGTGTCTAACAGACCAAATTTGTTTAGTCATCCAGTCTTCCATAAACATAGACTTCCTTCCATTTAATATTACCCAATTATTCCACAATGGTACATTATGAGGGCTGAAATTATGCTTGAACATCAGTTTCCAATTTAACAAATGCTGTTGATGAAATTTGGATAGTTTTATGGGCAGTTTTGAAATTTCAAAATCTCATACTAATAGAAAATCAATACCTCCATCTTTGTTAAAAACAAGAGAAGGTAGCGAGAACCATATCTCATCATCATTTCTTAAGAAAGAACAAAGCCATTTGATCTTCAATATACCATTCATAATTTCAAAATCAATTGCTTTTAAACCACCATCCTCATAATCCTTTATCAAATCTCCATTTTTGATGTAGTGATGCTTATTTTTCAGTATGAAATGAAAGTTTATTCCATTGATTTCTTTTATAATTCTAGGTGGGATGGCGAGGGAGTATGCTGGATAAATGAATCTGGATAATGATTCAACCTTGCTTAACATGGTTCTGCCGAATGGCGTTAAGTCTCTTTGTAGCCAATTATTTAAAGTTTTTTTAATGATTGGCTATTTTGCATATTCTTTTTTTTACTAACTTCTTCACATTTAGTTATCCAAATCCCTAGATATCTGGTCTCCTTTTTGACAGGCATATCATACAACGAAGAATCAGAACAGTTATGGATACTCATTAGTTCACATTTGTCCAGATTCAGGTGCAAACCTGAGGCCTGAGAAAAAATCTTTATTGTTTCTAAGGCTAATGGAATTTGATCCTTATTTCTTAGAAAGATAGTTGTATCATCAGCAAGCTGACTTATAATCAATTTGTGGTTGTTAATGTCTAAACCTTCAATGTTTGAATTTAAAACAGTATAACACTGGTGTCTGTGTGGCACACGGTGATGGTCAGATGTTACATGCAGGCCGCAGAGAGAAGAGTAAAAAGCTTACAGCACCTGGTATTCCCAAGCGGTCTCCCATCCAAGTACTAACGAGGCCCGACCCTGCTTGGCTTATGAGATCGGACGAGATCGGGCGTGTTCAGGGCGGTGTGGCCGTAAGCCACAGTCCCTGTGACAAATATATGTTATATAGGTGCTGGAACCATACGTTTCCCCTATTTTTACCAGAGAGCTGGCTTGAGAGGCTGCTGTTGAGCCTGCACGTTGACTTCCCTGATGTGATTGTACTCTGCAGCTGAAAATGGGACTCTCAGATAACTGTCTGTCAAAAGCCTCTGTTCCCTGTGTGTAGTTTTGTGTCCGTTGTCATATAGAGAAACCAGGGAAGCTCAATCCCACGACATGCTCATAAACTGCGTCTTCTCTAAACAGTATAGTTCTATTTTAGAAGTCGGAATACAATAACAGAGTCTGTTTCAGAATCTATAAAGAGCTGGTTTGTGATCTCATTGCTGGCTTACGGCCACACCACCCTGAACACGCCTGATCTCGTCAGATCTCAGAAGCCAAGCAGAGTTGGGCCTGGTTAGTACTTGGATGGGAGACCGCCTGGGAATACCAGGTGCTGTAAGCCTTTTGGCTTCTCCAGGCGCATGCAGTTTGGCTACGTCAAATGCAAAAGCAGTCCCTGTTTGACTTTTTGGAACTTGTCCTTTCTCAGGACAAAGTTAAATGTATGAGGATCAAAGCCAACAATGGCCTGGGACATCTCAGCAGATCCAGGATCAGCAACATGGAGACTGAGAGCCAAACAGAAACAGAGGTGTCTGCCAACCAATCAGCAGCAGCCCAAGCTGGTTAACTTCCTGGTGTCTGTGTGGCACACGGTGATGGTCAGATGTTACATGCAGGCCGCAGAGAGAAGAGAAAAAAGCTTACAGCACTTGGTATTCCCAAGCGGTCTCCCATCCAAGTACTAACCAGGCCCGACCCTGCTTGGCTTCCGAGATCGGACGAGATCGGGCGTGTTCAGGGCGGTGCGGCCGTAAGCCACAGTCCCTGTGACAAATATATGTTATATAGGTGCTGGAACCATACGTTTCCCCTATTTTTACCAGAGAGCTGGCTTGAGAGGCTGCTGTTGAGCCTGCACGTTGACTTCCCTGATGTGATTGTTCTCTGCAGCCAGGGCTGTAGTGGTCAAATTAGAGGTGGGTAAACTATGAATTTTTTGATCAGACAGACCGTGACGCGACGTGACGCGACGCAACGCAACGTGACGCGACACAGCACAAAGCAACGCAAGGTGTCGCAAATCTGTATGGCTGTCCTGGCCATATTCCATGACGTTATCAGTTAAAGTCATATTAAATCAATGACAGTCAACAAATGTGTTTGTAGTTTGTAGTTTATTAAATTTCAAATTTCAACAGTAAAGAAAAGTATGTGTAGAGTAAGAACTATCTACAGTAGATATGGTGTGTTTGTGTGTGTGTGTGTGTGTGTGTTAGTATGCATGCTTTTTAAAGTAGTGCCCAGAGGGCCTCCTTGTCCGCTACGTCAGGTTCTGCCTTGCAGGGGCGTGTTCTGGGGTCCATGGCTCCCCTGTGCTTCACCAGCCAGGACTTCATTTCCATCCATCCATCCATTATCTATACCGCTGAATCCGTCGATCGGGTCGCGGGCGGGCTGGAGCCTATACCAGCAGTCAATGGGCAAGAGGCAGGGTACACCCTGGACAGGCCGCCAGTCCATCGCAGGGCCACATAGAGACAAACAAGACAAACAACCATGCACGCTCACACTCAATCCTAAGGACAATTTAGAGATGCCAATCAACCTAACATGCATGATTTTTTGGACAGTGGGAGGAAGCCGGAGTACCCGGAGAGAACCCACGCATACACGGGGAGAACATGCAAACTCCACACAGAAAGGCCCCAGCTGGGTGTTGAACCTGGAACCTTCTTGCTGTGAGGCGACGGTGCTAACCACCACACCACCGTGCAGCCGGACTTCATTTCCAGGACACCAAATTTATTTTGGATTACAGTGAACCCTCGTTTTTCGCGGGGGTTACCTTCCAAAGAGAACCCGTGATAGGCGAAATCCGTGAAGTAGAAATCTTTTTTTTTTTTTTTTACAATTATTATACAATGAAATACTGCATAATGCATTGAAACCAAAGAACAAAGCCTTTTTACAGGCCCAAGCATTTGTTTAACAAATAAAAGTACTGTATAAAGGTTTTTTTTTTTTTTTTTACAAATAACTACTGTAGCCTACTGTAAAATAATCATTTTCATCATCAATACGAACTGAAGGCTTCAAATTGCGTAGATCAGCACTGCCCCACCGCGACCCGAGTCATTGGATTAGAACGTGAAAAAATGAAAAATGATTTTGAAAAAAAATACAAAGTACAGTGGGACAAATAGTGACTCACGTGTATTTCACTGCTCTTCTGACTGAGCCGCTGCATCCTGACTCGGCTCTGTAGCGTTTTTTTCTTCTAAAGCCCGCGGTGCAGGTGTGTTTTTTCCGAGAGAAGAATATCGGTAGTTGTTGTCGCTCTTTTTTCTTCTGGGCAAAAATATTTATATATACCGACATGCCACCATCGATTATGTTTGAGAACTGTAATGAACGTGTACGTGTACATATTAAACCACAACATTATTGACACACAGGTAGAGAAGAAGCGGAGAGACTGTTTAGCCAATCAGAATCCAGAACACAATGCACGATGCAAATCCGTGAAGCAGCGAAACCGTGAAAGGTGAACCGCGTTATAGCGAGGGTTCACTGTATTCCAACGGCAGATCACAAGGCGCAGGGAACTTTGACGTGCGTAATTGCCATTAGGAACTGCGTAAACGCTATTTAGAGGTGGGTAAACGCTATTTCCTAAATTCCAGAGGTGCGTAAACGGCGTTTACGTGCGTTTACCCTCCACTAAAGCCCTGTCTGCAGCTGAAAATGGGACTCTCAGATAACTGTCTGTCAAGCTCCTCTGTTCCCTGTGTGTAGTTTTGTGTCCGTTGTCATATAGAGAAACCAGGGAAGCTCAATCCCACGACATGCTCATAAACTGCGTCTTCTCTAAACAGTATAGTTCTATTTTACAAGTCGGAATACAATAACAGAGTCTGTTTCAGAATCTATAAAAAGCTAGTTTTTGATTTCTTTGCTGGCTTACGGCCACACCACCCTGAACACGCCTGATCTCGTCCGATCTCAGAAGCCAAGCAGAGTCGGGCCTGGTTAGTACTTGGATGGGAGACCGCCTGGGAATACTAGGTGCTGTAAGCCTTTTGGCTCCTCCAGGCGCATGCAGTTTGGCTACGTCAAATGCAAAAGTAGTCCCTGTTTGACTTTTTGGAACTTGTCCTTTCTCAGGACAAAGTTAAATGTATGAGGATCAAAGCCAACAATGGCCTGGGACATCTCAGTAGATCCAGGATCAGCAACATGGAGACTGAGAGCCAAACAGAAACAGAGGTGTCTGCCAACCAATCAGCAGCAGCCCAAGCAGGTTAACTCATGGAGACTGAGAGCCAAACAGAAACAGAGGTGTCTGCCAACCAATCAGCAGCAGCCCAAGCTGGTTAACTTCCTGGTGTCTGTGTGGCACACGGTGATGGTCAGATGTTACATGCAGGCCGCAGAGAGAAGAGAAAAAAGCTTACAGCACCTGGTATTCCCAAGCGGTCTCACATCCAAGTACTAACCAGGCCCGACCCTGCTTGGCTTCCGAGATCGGACGAGATCGGGCGTGTTCAGGGCGGTGTGGCCGTAAGCCACAGTCCCTGTGACAAATATATGTTATATGGGTGCTGGAACCATACGTTTCCCCTATTTTTACCAGAGAGCTGGCTTTAGAGGCTGCTGTTGAGCCTGCACGTTGACTTCCCTGATGTGATTGTTCTCTGCAGCTGAAAATGGGACTCTCAGATAACTTAGTTTCTGTCAAGCTCCTCTGTTCCCTGTGTGTAGTTTTGTGTCCGTTGTCATATAGAGAAACCAGGGAAGCTCAATCCCACGACATGCTCATAAACTGCGTCTTCTCTAAACGGTATAGTTCTATTTTACAAGTCGGAATACAATAACAGATTCTGTTTCAGAATCTATAAAAAGCTGGTTTGGGATTCCATTCCTGGCTTACGGCCACACCACCCTGAACACGCCTGAGCTAGTCTGATCTCAGAAGCCAAGCAGAGTCGGACCTGGTTAGTACTTGGATGGGAGACCACCTGGGAATACCAGGCGCTGTAAGCCTTTTGGCTCCTCCAGGCGCATGCAGTTTGACTACGTCAAATGCAAAAGTAGTCCCTGTTTGACTTTTTGGAACTTGTCCTTTCTCAGGACAAAGTTAAATGTATGAGGATCAAAGCCAACAATGGCCTGGGACATCTCAGTAGATCCAGGATAAGCAACATGGAGACTGAGAGCCAAACAGAAACAGAGGTGTCTGCCAACCAATCAGCAGCAGCCCAAGCAGGTTAACTCATGGAGACTGAGAGCCAAACAGAAACAGAGGTGTCTGCCAACCATTCAGCAGCAGCCCAACCTGGTTAACTTCCTGGTGTCTGTGTGGCACACGGTGATGGTCAGATGTTACATGCAGGCCGCAGAGAGAAGAGAAAAAAGCTTACAGCACCTAGTATTCCCAAGCGGTCTCCCATTAAAGTACTAACCAGGCCCGACCCTGCTTGGCTTCCGAGATCGGACGAGATCGGGCGTGTTCAGGGCGGTGTGGCCATAAGCCACAGTCCATGTGACAAATATATGTTATATAGGTGCTGGAACCATACGTTTCCCCTATTTTTACCAGAGAGCTGGCTTGAGAGGCTGCTGTTGAGCCTGCACGTTGACTTCCCTGATGTGATTGTTCTCTGCAGCTGAAAATGGGACTCTCAGATAACTTAGTGTCTGTCAAAAGCCTCTGTTCCCTGTGTGTAGTTTTGTGTCCGTTGTCATATAGAGAAACCAGGGAAGCTCAATCCCACGACATGCTCATAAACTGCGTCTTCTCTAAACAGTATAGTTCTATTTTACAAGTCGGAATACAATAACAGATTCTGTTTCAGAATCTATAAAGAGCTGGTTTGTTCTTTCCATTGCTGGCTTACGGCCACACCACCCTGAACACGCCTGATCTCGTCAGATCTCAGAAGCCAAGCAGAGTCGGGCCTGGTTAGTACTTGGATGGGAGACCGCCTGGGAATACCAGGTGCTGTAAGCCTTTTGGCTCCTCCAGGCGCATGCAGTTTGGCTACGTCAAATGCAAAAATAGTCCCTGTTTGACTTTTTGGAACTTGTCCTTTCTC
The DNA here is from genome assembly GCF_027942865.1 of Odontesthes bonariensis. Lineage (NCBI taxonomy): Eukaryota > Metazoa > Chordata > Actinopteri > Atheriniformes > Atherinopsidae > Odontesthes > Odontesthes bonariensis. The sequence continues at coordinate 29,013,765 of NC_134516.1, forward strand.
AGGACAAAGTTAAATGTATGAGGATCAAAGCCAACAATGGCCTGGGACATCTCAGTAGACCCAGGATCAGCAACATGGAGACTGAGAGCCAAACAGAAACAGAGGTGTCTGCCAACCAATCAGCAGCAGCCCAAGCAGGTTAACTCATGGAGACTGAGAGCCAAACAGAAACAGAGGTGTCTGCCAACCAATCAGCAGCAGCCCAACCTGGTTAACTTCCTGGTGTCTGTGTGGCGCACGGTGATGGTCAGATGTTACATGCAGGCCGCAGAGAGAAGAGAAAAAGGCTTACAGCACCTGGTATTCCCAAGCGGTCTCCCATCCAAGTACTAACCAGGCCCGACCCTGGTTGGCTTCCGAGATCGGACGAGATCGGGCGTGTTCAGGGCGGTGTGGCCGTAACCAACAGTCCCTGTGACAAATATATGATATATAGGTGCTGGAACCATACGTTTCCCCTATTTTTACCAGGGAGCTGGCTTGAGAGGCTGCTGTTGAGCCTGCACGTTGACTTCCCTGATGTGATTGTTCTCTGCAGCTGAAAATGGGACTCTCAGATAACTTTGTGTCTGTCAAAAGCCTCTGTTCCCTGTGTGTAGTTTTGTGTCCGTTGTCATATAGAGAAACCAGAGAAGCTCAATCCCACGACATGCTCATAAACTGCGTCTTCTCTAAACAGTATAGTTCTATTTTACAAGTCGGAATACAATAACAGATTCTGTTTCAGAATCTATAAAGAGCTGGTTTGTGATTCCATTGCTGGCTTACGGCCACACCACCCTGAACACGCCTGATCTCGTCAGATCTCAGAAGCCAAGCAGAGTCGGGCCTGGTTAGTACTTGGATGGCAGACCGCCTGGGAATACCAGGTGCTGTAAGCCTTTTGGCTTCTCCAGGCGCATGCAGTTTGGCTACGTCAAATGCAAAAGCAGTCCCTGTTTGACTTTTTGGAACTTGTCCTTTCTCAGGACAAAGTTAAATGTATGAGGATCAAAGCCAACAATGGCCTGGGACATCTCAGCAGATCCAGGATCAGCAACATGGAGACTGAGAGCCAAACAGAAACAGAGGTGTCTGCCAACCAATCAGCAGCAGCCCAAGCTGGTTAACTTCCTGGTGTCTGTGTGGCACACGGTGATGGTCAGATGTTACATGCAGGCCGCAGAGAGAAGAGAAAAAAGCTTACAGCACTTGGTATTCCCAAGCGGTCTCCCATCCAAGTACTAACCAGGCCCGACCCTGCTTGGCTTCCGAGATCGGACGAGATCGGGCGTGTTCAGGGCGGTGCGGCCGTAAGCCACAGTCCCTGTGACAAATATATGTTATATAGGTGCTGGAACCATACGTTTCCCCTATTTTTACCAGAGAGCTGGCTTGAGAGGCTGCTGTTGAGCCTGCACGTTGACTTCCCTGATGTGATTGTTCTCTGCAGCCAGGGCTGTAGTGGTCAAATTAGAGGTGGGTAAACTATGAATTTTTTGATCAGACAGACCGTGACGCGACGTGACGCGACGCAACGCAACGTGACGCGACACAGCACAAAGCAACGCAAGGTGTCGCAAATCTGTATGGCTGTCCTGGCCATATTCCATGACGTTATCAGTTAAAGTCATATTAAATCAATGACAGTCAACAAATGTGTTTGTAGTTTGTAGTTTATTAAATTTCAAATTTCAACAGTAAAGAAAAGTATGTGTAGAGTAAGAACTATCTACAGTAGATATGGTGTGTTTGTGTGTGTGTGTGTGTGTGTGTTAGTATGCATGCTTTTTAAAGTAGTGCCCAGAGGGCCTCCTTGTCCGCTACGTCAGGTTCTGCCTTGCAGGGGCGTGTTCTGGGGTCCATGGCTCCCCTGTGCTTCACCAGCCAGGACTTCATTTCCATCCATCCATCCATTATCTATACCGCTGAATCCGTCGATCGGGTCGCGGGCGGGCTGGAGCCTATACCAGCAGTCAATGGGCAAGAGGCAGGGTACACCCTGGACAGGCCGCCAGTCCATCGCAGGGCCACATAGAGACAAACAAGACAAACAACCATGCACGCTCACACTCAATCCTAAGGACAATTTAGAGATGCCAATCAACCTAACATGCATGATTTTTTGGACAGTGGGAGGAAGCCGGAGTACCCGGAGAGAACCCACGCATACACGGGGAGAACATGCAAACTCCACACAGAAAGGCCCCAGCTGGGTGTTGAACCTGGAACCTTCTTGCTGTGAGGCGACGGTGCTAACCACCACACCACCGTGCAGCCGGACTTCATTTCCAGGACACCAAATTTATTTTGGATTACAGTGAACCCTCGTTTTTCGCGGGGGTTACCTTCCAAAGAGAACCCGTGATAGGCGAAATCCGTGAAGTAGAAATCTTTTTTTTTTTTTTTTACAATTATTATACAATGAAATACTGCATAATGCATTGAAACCAAAGAACAAAGCCTTTTTACAGGCCCAAGCATTTGTTTAACAAATAAAAGTACTGTATAAAGGTTTTTTTTTTTTTTTTTACAAATAACTACTGTAGCCTACTGTAAAATAATCATTTTCATCATCAATACGAACTGAAGGCTTCAAATTGCGTAGATCAGCACTGCCCCACCGCGACCCGAGTCATTGGATTAGAACGTGAAAAAATGAAAAATGATTTTGAAAAAAAATACAAAGTACAGTGGGACAAATAGTGACTCACGTGTATTTCACTGCTCTTCTGACTGAGCCGCTGCATCCTGACTCGGCTCTGTAGCGTTTTTTTCTTCTAAAGCCCGCGGTGCAGGTGTGTTTTTTCCGAGAGAAGAATATCGGTAGTTGTTGTCGCTCTTTTTTCTTCTGGGCAAAAATATTTATATATACCGACATGCCACCATCGATTATGTTTGAGAACTGTAATGAACGTGTACGTGTACATATTAAACCACAACATTATTGACACACAGGTAGAGAAGAAGCGGAGAGACTGTTTAGCCAATCAGAATCCAGAACACAATGCACGATGCAAATCCGTGAAGCAGCGAAACCGTGAAAGGTGAACCGCGTTATAGCGAGGGTTCACTGTATTCCAACGGCAGATCACAAGGCGCAGGGAACTTTGACGTGCGTAATTGCCATTAGGAACTGCGTAAACGCTATTTAGAGGTGGGTAAACGCTATTTCCTAAATTCCAGAGGTGCGTAAACGGCGTTTACGTGCGTTTACCCTCCACTAAAGCCCTGTCTGCAGCTGAAAATGGGACTCTCAGATAACTGTCTGTCAAGCTCCTCTGTTCCCTGTGTGTAGTTTTGTGTCCGTTGTCATATAGAGAAACCAGGGAAGCTCAATCCCACGACATGCTCATAAACTGCGTCTTCTCTAAACAGTATAGTTCTATTTTACAAGTCGGAATACAATAACAGAGTCTGTTTCAGAATCTATAAAAAGCTAGTTTTTGATTTCTTTGCTGGCTTACGGCCACACCACCCTGAACACGCCTGATCTCGTCCGATCTCAGAAGCCAAGCAGAGTCGGGCCTGGTTAGTACTTGGATGGGAGACCGCCTGGGAATACTAGGTGCTGTAAGCCTTTTGGCTCCTCCAGGCGCATGCAGTTTGGCTACGTCAAATGCAAAAGTAGTCCCTGTTTGACTTTTTGGAACTTGTCCTTTCTCAGGACAAAGTTAAATGTATGAGGATCAAAGCCAACAATGGCCTGGGACATCTCAGTAGATCCAGGATCAGCAACATGGAGACTGAGAGCCAAACAGAAACAGAGGTGTCTGCCAACCAATCAGCAGCAGCCCAAGCAGGTTAACTCATGGAGACTGAGAGCCAAACAGAAACAGAGGTGTCTGCCAACCAATCAGCAGCAGCCCAAGCTGGTTAACTTCCTGGTGTCTGTGTGGCACACGGTGATGGTCAGATGTTACATGCAGGCCGCAGAGAGAAGAGAAAAAAGCTTACAGCACCTGGTATTCCCAAGCGGTCTCACATCCAAGTACTAACCAGGCCCGACCCTGCTTGGCTTCCGAGATCGGACGAGATCGGGCGTGTTCAGGGCGGTGTGGCCGTAAGCCACAGTCCCTGTGACAAATATATGTTATATGGGTGCTGGAACCATACGTTTCCCCTATTTTTACCAGAGAGCTGGCTTTAGAGGCTGCTGTTGAGCCTGCACGTTGACTTCCCTGATGTGATTGTTCTCTGCAGCTGAAAATGGGACTCTCAGATAACTTAGTTTCTGTCAAGCTCCTCTGTTCCCTGTGTGTAGTTTTGTGTCCGTTGTCATATAGAGAAACCAGGGAAGCTCAATCCCACGACATGCTCATAAACTGCGTCTTCTCTAAACGGTATAGTTCTATTTTAGAAGTCGGAATACAATAACAGATTCTGTTTCAGAATCTATAAAAAGCTGGTTTGGGATTCCATTCCTGGCTTACGGCCACACCACCCTGAACACGCCTGAGCTAGTCTGATCTCAGAAGCCAAGCAGAGTCGGACCTGGTTAGTACTTGGATGGGAGACCGCCTGGGAATACCAGGCGCTGTAAGCCTTTTGGCTCCTCCAGGCGCATGCAGTTTGACTACGTCAAATGCAAAAGTAGTCCCTGTTTGACTTTTTGGAACTTGTCCTTTCTCAGGACAAAGTTAAATGTATGAGGATCAAAGCCAACAATGGCCTGGGACATCTCAGTAGATCCAGGATAAGCAACATGGAGACTGAGAGCAAAACAGAAACAGAGGTGTCTGCCAACCAATCAGCAGCAGCCCAAGCAGGTTAACTCATGGAGACTGAGAGCCAAACAGAAACAGAGGTGTCTGCCAACCATTCAGCAGCAGCCCAACCTGGTTAACTTCCTGGTGTCTGTGTGGCACACGGTGATGGTCAGATGTTACATGCAGGCCGCAGAGAGAAGAGAAAAAAGCTTACAGCACCTAGTATTCCCAAGCGGTCTCCCATTAAAGTACTAACCAGGCCCGACCCTGCTTGGCTTCCGAGATCGGACGAGATCGGGCGTGTTCAGGGCGGTGTGGCCATAAGCCACAGTCCATGTGACAAATATATGTTATATAGGTGCTGGAACCATACGTTTCCCCTATTTTTACCAGAGAGCTGGCTTGAGAGGCTGCTGTTGAGCCTGCACGTTGACTTCCCTGATGTGATTGTTCTCTGCAGCTGAAAATGGGACTCTCAGATAACTTAGTGTCTGTCAAAAGCCTCTGTTCCCTGTGTGTAGTTTTGTGTCCGTTGTCATATAGAGAAACCAGGGAAGCTCAATCCCACGACATGCTCATAAACTGCGTCTTCTCTAAACAGTATAGTTCTATTTTACAAGTCGGAATACAATAACAGATTCTGTTTCAGAATCTATAAAGAGCTGGTTTGTTCTTTCCATTGCTGGCTTACGGCCACACCACCCTGAACACGCCTGATCTCGTCAGATCTCAGAAGCCAAGCAGAGTCGGGCCTGGTTAGTACTTGGATGGGAGACCGCCTGGGAATACCAGGTGCTGTAAGCCTTTTGGCTCCTCCAGGCGCATGCAGTTTGGCTACGTCAAATGCAAAAATAGTCCCTGTTTGACTTTTTGGAACTTGTCCTTTCTCAGGACAAAGTTAAATGTATGAGGATCAAAGCCAACAATGGCCTGGGACATCTCAGTAGACCCAGGATCAGCAACATGGAGACTGAGAGCCAAACAGAAACAGAGGTGTCTGCCAACCAATCAGCAGCAGCCCAAGCAGGTTAACTCATGGAGACTGAGAGCCAAACAGAAACAGAGGTGTCTGCCAACCAATCAGCAGCAGCCCAACCTGGTTAACTTCCTGGTGTCTGTGTGGCGCACGGTGATGGTCAGATGTTACATGCAGGCCGCAGAGAGAAGAGAAAAAGGCTTACAGCACCTGGTATTCCCAAGCGGTCTCCCATCCAAGTACTAACCAGGCCCGACCCTGGTTGGCTTCCGAGATCGGACGAGATCGGGCGTGTTCAGGGCGGTGTGGCCGTAACCAACAGTCCCTGTGACAAATATATGATATATAGGTGCTGGAACCATACGTTTCCCCTATTTTTACCAGGGAGCTGGCTTGAGAGGCTGCTGTTGAGCCTGCACGTTGACTTCCCTGATGTGATTGTTCTCTGCAGCTGAAAATGGGACTCTCAGATAACTTTGTGTCTGTCAAAAGCCTCTGTTCCCTGTGTGTAGTTTTGTGTCCGTTGTCATATAGAGAAACCAGAGAAGCTCAATCCCACGACATGCTCATAAACTGCGTCTTCTCTAAACAGTATAGTTCTATTTTACAAGTCGGAATACAATAACAGATTCTGTTTCAGAATCTATAAAGAGCTGGTTTGTGATTCCATTGCTGGCTTACGGCCACACCACCCTGAACACGCCTGATCTCGTCAGATCTCAGAAGCCAAGCAGAGTCGGGCCTGGTTAGTACTTGGATGGCAGACCGCCTGGGAATACCAGGTGCTGTAAGCCTTTTGGCTTCTCCAGGCGCATGCAGTTTGGCTACGTCAAATGCAAAAGTAGTCCCTGTTTGACTTTTTGGAACTTGTCCTTTCTCAGGACAAAGTTAAATGTATGAGGATCAAAGCCAACAATGGCCTGGGACATCTCAGCAGATCCAGGATCAGCAACATGGAGACTGAGAGCCAAACAGAAACAGAAGTGTCTGCCAACCAATCAGCAGCAGCCCAAGCTGGTTAACTTCCTGGTGTCTGTGTGGCACACGGTGATGGTCAGATGTTACATGCAGGCCGCAGAGAGAAGAGAAAAAAGCTTACAGCACCTGGTATTCCCAAGCGGTCTCCCATCCAAGTACTAACCAGGCCCGACCCTGCTTGGCTTCCGAGATCGGACGAGATCGGGCGTGTTCAGGGCGGTGTGGCCGTAAGCCACAGTCCCGGTGACAAATATATGTTATATAGGTGCTGGAACCATACGTTTCCCCTATTTTTACCAGAGAGCTGGCTTGAGAGGCTGCTGTTGAGCCTGCACGTTGACTTCCCTGATGTGATTGTTCTCTGCAGCTGAAAATGGGACTCTCAGATAACTTTGTGTCTGTCAAAAGCCTCTGTTCCCTGTGTGTAGTTTTGTGTCCGTTGTCATATAGAGAAACCAGGGAAGCTCAATCCCACGACATGCTCATAAACTGCGTCTTCTCTAAACAGTATAGTTCTATTTTACAAGTTGGAATACAATAACAGATTCTGTTTCAGAATCTATAAAGAGCTAGTTTGTGATTCCATTGCTGGCTTACGGCCACACCACCCTGAACACGCCTGATCTCAGAAGCCAAGCAGAGTCGGGCCTGGTTAGTACTTGGATGGCAGACCGCCTGGGAATACCAGGTGCTGTAAGCCTTTTGGCTTCTCCAGGCGCATGCAGTTTGGCTACGTCAAATGCAAAAGTAGTCCCTGTTTGACTTTTTGGAACTTGTCCTTTCTCAGGACAAAGTTAAATGTATGAGGATCAAAGCCAACAATGGCCTGGGACATCTCAGCAGATCCAGGATAAGCAATATGGAGACTGAGAGCCAAACAGAAACAGAGGTGTCTGCCAACCAATCAGCAGCAGCCCAAGCTGGTTAACTTCCTGGTGTCTGTGTGGCACAAGGTGATGGTCAGATGTTACATGCAGGCCGCAGAGAGAAGAGAAAAAGGCTTACAGCACCTGGTATTCCCAAGCTGTCTCCCATCCAAGTACTAACCAGGCCCGACCCTGCTTGGCTTCCGAGATCGGACGAGATCGGGCGTGTTCAGGGCGTTGTGGCCGTAAGCCACAGTCCCTGTGACAAATATATGTTATATAGGTGCTGGAACCATACGTTTCCCCTATTTTTACCAGAGAGCTGGCTTGAGAGGCTGCTGTTGAGCCTGCACGTTGACTTCCCTGATGTGATTGTTCTCTGCAGCTGAAAATGGGACTCTCAGATAACTTTGTGTCTGTCAAAAGCCTCTGTTCCCTGTGTGTAGTTTTGTGTCCGTTGTCATATAGAGAAACCAGAGAAGCTCAATCCCACGACATGCTCATAAACTGCGTCTTCTCTAAACAGTATAGTTCTATTTTACAAGTCGGAATACAATAACAGATTCTGTTTCAGAATCTATAAAGAGCTGGTTTGTGATTCCATTGCTGGCTTACGGCCACACCACCCTGAACACGCCTGATCTCGTCAGATCTCAGAAGCCAAGCAGAGTCGGGCCTGGTTAGTACTTGGATGGCAGACCGCCTGGGAATACCAGGTGCTGTAAGCCTTTTGGCTTCTCCAGGCGCATGCAGTTTGGCTACGTCAAATGCAAAAGTAGTCCCTGTTTGACTTTTTGGAACTTGTCCTTTCTCAGGACAAAGTTAAATGTATGAGGATCAAAGCCAACAATGGCCTGGGACATCTCAGCAGATCCAGGATCAGCAACATGGAGACTGAGAGCCAAACAGAAACAGAGGTGTCTGCCAACCAATCAGCAGCAGCCCAAGCAGGTTAACTCATGGAGACTGAGAGCCAAACAGAAACAGAGGTGTCTGCCAACCAATCAGCAGCAGCCCAAGCTGGTTAACTTCCTGGTGTCTGTGTGGCACACGGTGATGGTCAGATGTTACATGCAGGCCGCAGAGAGAAGAGAAAAAAGCTTACAGCACCTGGTATTCCCAAGCGGTCTCACATCCAAGTACTAACCAGGCCCGACCCTGCTTGGCTTCCGAGATCGGACGAGATCGGGCGTGTTCAGGGCGGTGTGGCCGTAAGCCACAGTCCCTGTGACAAATATATGTTATATGGGTGCTGGAACCATACGTTTCCCCTATTTTTACCAGAGAGCTGGCTTTAGAGGCTGCTGTTGAGCCTGCACGTTGACTTCCCTGATGTGATTGTTCTCTGCAGCTGAAAATGGGACTCTCAGATAACTTAGTTTCTGTCAAGCTCCTCTGTTCCCTGTGTGTAGTTTTGTGTCCGTTGTCATATAGAGAAACCAGGGAAGCTCAATCCCACGACATGCTCATAAACTGCGTCTTCTCTAAACGGTATAGTTCTATTTTAGAAGTCGGAATACAATAACAGATTCTGTTTCAGAATCTATAAAAAGCTGGTTTGGGATTCCATTCCTGGCTTACGGCCACACCACCCTGAACACGCCTGAGCTAGTCTGATCTCAGAAGCCAAGCAGAGTCGGACCTGGTTAGTACTTGGATGGGAGACCGCCTGGGAATACCAGGCGCTGTAAGCCTTTTGGCTCCTCCAGGCGCATGCAGTTTGACTACGTCAAATGCAAAAGTAGTCCCTGTTTGACTTTTTGGAACTTGTCCTTTCTCAGGACAAAGTTAAATGTATGAGGATCAAAGCCAACAATGGCCTGGGACATCTCAGTAGATCCAGGATAAGCAACATGGAGACTGAGAGCCAAACAGAAACAGAGGTGTCTGCCAACCAATCAGCAGCAGCCCAAGCAGGTTAACTCATGGAGACTGAGAGCCAAACAGAAACAGAGGTGTCTGCCAACCATTCAGCAGCAGCCCAACCTGGTTAACTTCCTGGTGTCTGTGTGGCACACGGTGATGGTCAGATGTTACATGCAGGCCGCAGAGAGAAGAGAAAAAAGCTTACAGCACCTAGTATTCCCAAGCGGTCTCCCATTAAAGTACTAACCAGGCCCGACCCTGCTTGGCTTCCGAGATCGGACGAGATCGGGCGTGTTCAGGGCGGTGTGGCCATAAGCCACAGTCCATGTGACAAATATATGTTATATAGGTGCTGGAACCATACGTTTCCCCTATTTTTACCAGAGAGCTGGCTTGAGAGGCTGCTGTTGAGCCTGCACGTTGACTTCCCTGATGTGATTGTTCTCTGCAGCTGAAAATGGGACTCTCAGATAACTTAGTGTCTGTCAAAAGCCTCTGTTCCCTGTGTGTAGTTTTGTGTCCGTTGTCATATAGAGAAACCAGGGAAGCTCAATCCCACGACATGCTCATAAACTGCGTCTTCTCTAAACAGTATAGTTCTATTTTACAAGTCGGAATACAATAACAGATTCTGTTTCAGAATCTATAAAGAGCTGGTTTGTTCTTTCCATTGCTGGCTTACGGCCACACCACCCTGAACACGCCTGATCTCGTCAGATCTCAGAAGCCAAGCAGAGTCGGGCCTGGTTAGTACTTGGATGGGAGACCGCCTGGGAATACCAGGTGCTGTAAGCCTTTTGGCTCCTCCAGGCGCATGCAGTTTGGCTACGTCAAATGCAAAAATAGTCCCTGTTTGACTTTTTGGAACTTGTCCTTTCTCAGGACAAAGTTAAATGTATGAGGATCAAAGCCAACAATGGCCTGGGACATCTCAGTAGACCCAGGATCAGCAACATGGAGACTGAGAGCCAAACAGAAACAGAGGTGTCTGCCAACCAATCAGCAGCAGCCCAAGCAGGTTAACTCATGGAGACTGAGAGCCAAACAGAAACAGAGGTGTCTGCCAACCAATCAGCAGCAGCCCAACCTGGTTAACTTCCTGGTGTCTGTGTGGCGCACGGTGATGGTCAGATGTTACATGCAGGCCGCAGAGAGAAGAGAAAAAGGCTTACAGCACCTGGTATTCCCAAGCGGTCTCCCATCCAAGTACTAACCAGGCCCGACCCTGGTTGGCTTCCGAGATCGGACGAGATCGGGCGTGTTCAGGGCGGTGTGGCCGTAACCAACAGTCCCTGTGACAAATATATGATATATAGGTGCTGGAACCATACGTTTCCCCTATTTTTACCAGGGAGCTGGCTTGAGAGGCTGCTGTTGAGCCTGCACGTTGACTTCCCTGATGTGATTGTTCTCTGCAGCTGAAAATGGGACTCTCAGATAACTTTGTGTCTGTCAAAAGCCTCTGTTCCCTGTGTGTAGTTTTGTGTCCGTTGTCATATAGAGAAACCAGAGAAGCTCAATCCCACGACATGCTCATAAACTGCGTCTTCTCTAAACAGTATAGTTCTATTTTACAAGTCGGAATACAATAACAGATTCTGTTTCAGAATCTATAAAGAGCTGGTTTGTGATTCCATTGCTGGCTTACGGCCACACCACCCTGAACACGCCTGATCTCGTCAGATCTCAGAAGCCAAGCAGAGTCGGGCCTGGTTAGTACTTGGATGGCAGACCGCCTGGGAATACCAGGTGCTGTAAGCCTTTTGGCTTCTCCAGGCGCATGCAGTTTGGCTACGTCAAATGCAAAAGTAGTCCCTGTTTGACTTTTTGGAACTTGTCCTTTCTCAGGACAAAGTTAAATGTATGAGGATCAAAGCCAACAATGGCCTGGGACATCTCAGCAGATCCAGGATCAGCAACATGGAGACTGAGAGCCAAACAGAAACAGAAGTGTCTGCCAACCAATCAGCAGCAGCCCAAGCTGGTTAACTTCCTGGTGTCTGTGTGGCACACGGTGATGGTCAGATGTTACATGCAGGCCGCAGAGAGAAGAGAAAAAAGCTTACAGCACCTGGTATTCCCAAGCGGTCTCCCATCCAAGTACTAACCAGGCCCGACCCTGCTTGGCTTCCGAGATCGGACGAGATCGGGCGTGTTCAGGGCGGTGTGGCCGTAAGCCACAGTCCCGGTGACAAATATATGTTATATAGGTGCTGGAACCATACGTTTCCCCTATTTTTACCAGAGAGCTGGCTTGAGAGGCTGCTGTTGAGCCTGCACGTTGACTTCCCTGATGTGATTGTTCTCTGCAGCTGAAAATGGGACTCTCAGATAACTTTGTGTCTGTCAAAAGCCTCTGTTCCCTGTGTGTAGTTTTGTGTCCGTTGTCATATAGAGAAACCAGGGAAGCTCAATCCCACGACATGCTCATAAACTGCGTCTTCTCTAAACAGTATAGTTCTATTTTACAAGTTGGAATACAATAACAGATTCTGTTTCAGAATCTATAAAGAGCTAGTTTGTGATTCCATTGCTGGCTTACGGCCACACCACCCTGAACACGCCTGATCTCAGAAGCCAAGCAGAGTCGGGCCTGGTTAGTACTTGGATGGCAGACCGCCTGGGAATACCAGGTGCTGTAAGCCTTTTGGCTTCTCCAGGCGCATGCAGTTTGGCTACGTCAAATGCAAAAGTAGTCCCTGTTTGACTTTTTGGAACTTGTCCTTTCTCAGGACAAAGTTAAATGTATGAGGATCAAAGCCAACAATGGCCTGGGACATCTCAGCAGATCCAGGATAAGCAATATGGAGACTGAGAGCCAAACAGAAACAGAGGTGTCTGCCAACCAATCAGCAGCAGCCCAAGCTGGTTAACTTCCTGGTGTCTGTGTGGCACAAGGTGATGGTCAGATGTTACATGCAGGCCGCAGAGAGAAGAGAAAAAGGCTTACAGCACCTGGTATTCCCAAGCTGTCTCCCATCCAAGTACTAACCAGGCCCGACCCTGCTTGGCTTCCGAGATCGGACGAGATCGGGCGTGTTCAGGGCGTTGTGGCCGTAAGCCACAGTCCCTGTGACAAATATATGTTATATAGGTGCTGGAACCATACGTTTCCCCTATTTTTACCAGAGAGCTGGCTTGAGAGGCTGCTGTTGAGCCTGCACGTTGACTTCCCTGATGTGATTGTTCTCTGCAGCTGAAAATGGGACTCTCAGATAACTTTGTGTCTGTCAAAAGCCTCTGTTCCCTGTGTGTAGTTTTGTGTCCGTTGTCATATAGAGAAACCAGAGAAGCTCAATCCCACGACATGCTCATAAACTGCGTCTTCTCTAAACAGTATAGTTCTATTTTACAAGTCGGAATACAATAACAGATTCTGTTTCAGAATCTATAAAGAGCTGGTTTGTGATTCCATTGCTGGCTTACGGCCACACCACCCTGAACACGCCTGATCTCGTCAGATCTCAGAAGCCAAGCAGAGTCGGGCCTGGTTAGTACTTGGATGGCAGACCGCCTGGGAATACCAGGTGCTGTAAGCCTTTTGGCTTCTCCAGGCGCATGCAGTTTGGCTACGTCAAATGCAAAAGTAGTCCCTGTTTGACTTTTTGGAACTTGTCCTTTCTCAGGACAAAGTTAAATGTATGAGGATCAAAGCCAACAATGGCCTGGGACATCTCAGCAGATCCAGGATCAGCAACATGGAGACTGAGAGCCAAACAGAAACAGAAGTGTCTGCCAACCAATCAGCAGCAGCCCAAGCTGGTTAACTTCCTGGTGTCTGTGTGGCACACGGTGATGGTCGGATGTTACATGCAGGCCGCAGAGAGAAGAGAAAAAAGCTTACAGCACTTGGTATTCCCAAGCTGTCTCCCATCCAAGTACTAACCAGGCCCGACCCTGCTTGGCTTCCGAGATCGGACGAGATCGGGCGTGTTCAGGGCGTTGTGGCCGTAAGCCACAGTCCCTGTGACAAATATATGTTATATAGGTGCTGGAACCATACGTTTCCCCTATTTTTACCAGAGAGCTGGCTTGAGAGGCTGCTGTTGAGCCTGCACGTTGACTTCCCTGATGTGATTGTTCTCTGCAGCCAGGGCTGTAGTGGTCAAATTAGAGGTGGGTAAACTATGAATTTTTTGATCAGACAGACCGTGACGCGACGTGACGCGACGCGACGTGACGCGACGCAACGCAACGTGACGCGACACAGCACAAAGCAACGCAAGGTGTCGCAAATCTGTATGGCTGTCCTGGCCATATTCCATGACGTTATCAGTTAAAGTCATATTAAATCAATGACAGTCAACAAATGTGTTTGTAGTTTGTAGTTTATTAAATTTCAAATTTCAACAGTAAAGAAAAGTATGTGTAGAGTAAGAACTATCTACAGTAGATATGGTGTGTTTGTGTGTGTGTGTGTGTGTGTGTGTGTTAGTATGCATGCTTTTTAAAGTAGTGCCCAGAGGGCCTCCTTGTCCGCTACGTCAGGTTCTGCCTTGCAGGGGCGTGTTCTGGGGTCCATGGCTCCCCTGTGCTTCACCAGCCAGGACTTCATTTCCATCCATCCATCCATTATCTATACCGCTGAATCCGTCGATCGGGTCGCGGGCGGGCTGGAGCCTATACCAGCAGTCAATGGGCAAGAGGCAGGGTACACCCTGGACAGGCCGCCAGTCCATCGCAGGGCCACATAGAGACAAACAACCATGCACGCTCACACTCAATCCTAAGGACAATTTAGAGATGCCAATCAACCTAACATGCATGATTTTTTGGACAGTGGGAGGAAGCCGGAGTACCCGGAGAGAACCCACGCATACACGGGGAGAACATGCAAACTCCACACAGAAAGGCCCCAGCTGGGTGTTGAACCTGGAACCTTCTTGCTGTGAGGCGACGGTGCTAACCACCACACCACCGTGCAGCCGGACTTCATTTCCAGGACACCAAATTTATTTTGGATTACAGTGAACCCTCGTTTTTCGCGGGGGTTACCTTCCAAAGAGAACCCGTGATAGGCGAAATCCGTGAAGTAGAAATCTTTTTTTTTTTTTTTTACAATTATTATACAATGAAATACTGCATAATGCATTGAAACCAAAGAACAAAGCCTTTTTACAGGCCCAAGCATTTGTTTAACAAATAAAAGTACTGTATAAAGGTTTTTTTTTTTTTTTTTACAAATAACTACTGTAGCCTACTGTAAAATAATCATTTTCATCATCAATACGAACTGAAGGCTTCAAATTGCGTAGATCAGCACTGCCCCACCGCGACCCGAGTCATTGGATTAGAACGTGAAAAAATGAAAAATGATTTTGAAAAAAAATACAAAGTACAGTGGGACAAATAGTGACTCACGTGTATTTCACTGCTCTTCTGACTGAGCCGCTGCATCCTGACTCGGCTCTGTAGCGTTTTTTTCTTCTAAAGCCCGCGGTGCAGGTGTGTTTTTTCCGAGAGAAGAATATCGGTAGTTGTTGTCGCTCTTTTTTCTTCTGGGCAAAAATATTTATATATACCGACATGCCACCATCGATTATGTTTGAGAACTGTAATGAACGTGTACGTGTACATATTAAACCACAACATTATTGACACACAGGTAGAGAAGAAGCGGAGAGACTGTTTAGCCAATCAGAATCCAGAACACAATGCACGATGCAAATCCGTGAAGCAGCGAAACCGTGAAAGGTGAACCGCGTTATAGCGAGGGTTCACTGTATTCCAACGGCAGATCACAAGGCGCAGGGAACTTTGACGTGCGTAATTGCCATTAGGAACTGCGTAAACGCTATTTAGAGGTGGGTAAACGCTATTTCCTAAATTCCAGAGGTGCGTAAACGGCGTTTACGTGCGTTTACCCTCCACTAAAGCCCTGTCTGCAGCTGAAAATGGGACTCTCAGATAACTGTCTGTCAAGCTCCTCTGTTCCCTGTGTGTAGTTTTGTGTCCGTTGTCATATAGAGAAACCAGGGAAGCTCAATCCCACGACATGCTCATAAACTGCGTCTTCTCTAAACAGTATAGTTCTATTTTACAAGTCGGAATACAATAACAGAGTCTGTTTCAGAATCTATAAAAAGCTAGTTTTTGATTTCTTTGCTGGCTTACGGCCACACCACCCTGAACACGCCTGATCTCGTCCGATCTCAGAAGCCAAGCAGAGTCGGGCCTGGTTAGTACTTGGATGGGAGACCGCCTGGGAATACCAGGTGCTGTAAGCCTTTTGGCTTCTCCAGGCGCATGCAGTTTGGCTACGTCAAATGCAAAAGTAGTCCCTGTTTGACTTTTTGGAACTTGTCCTTTCTCAGGACAAAGTTAAATGTATGAGGATCAAAGCCAACAATGGCCTGGGACATCTCAGTAGATCCAGGATCAGCAACATGGAGACTGAGAGCCAAACAGAAACAGAGGTGTCTGCCAACCAATCAGCAGCAGCCCAAGCAGGTTAACTCATGGAGACTGAGAGCCAAACAGAAACAGAGGTGTCTGCCAACCAATCAGCAGCAGCCCAAGCTGGTTAACTTCCTGGTGTCTGTGTGGCACACGGTGATGGTCAGATGTTACATGCAGGCCGCAGAGAGAAGAGAAAAAGGCTTACAGCACCTGGTATTCCCAAGCGGTCTCACATCCAAGTACTAACCAGGCCCGACCCTGCTTGGCTTCCGAGATCGGACGAGATCGGGCGTGTTCAGGGCGGTGTGGCCGTAAGCCACAGTCCCTGTGACAAATCTATGTTATATGGGTGCTGGAACCATACGTTTCCCCTATTTTTACCAGAGAGCTGGCTTGAGAGGCTGCTGTTGAGCCTGCATGTTGACTTCCCTGATGTGATTGTTCTCTGCAGCTGAAAATGGGACTCTCAGATAACTTAGTTTCTGTCAAGCTCCTCTGTTCCCTGTGTGTAGTTTTGTGTCCGTTGTCATATAGAGAAACCAGGGAAGCTCAATCCCACGACATGCTCATAAACTGCGTCTTCTCTAAACGGTATAGTTCTATTTTAGAAGTCGGAATACAATAACAGATTCTGTTTCAGAATCTATAAAAAGCTGGTTTGGGATTCCATTGCTGGCTTACGGCCACACCACCCTGAACACGCCTGATCTCGTCAGATCTCAGAAGCCAAGCAGAGTCGGGCCTGGTTAGTACTTGGATGGGAGACCGCCTGGGAATACCAGGCGCTGTAAGCCTTTTGGCTCCTCCAGGCGCATGCAGTTTGGCTACGTCAAATGCAAAAATAGTCCCTGTTTGACTTTTTGGAACTTGTCCTTTCTCAGGACAAAGTTAAATGTATGAGGATCAAAGCCAACAATGGCCTGGGACATCTCAGTAGACCCAGGATCAGCAACATGGAGACTGAGAGCCAAACAGAAACAGAGGTGTCTGCCAACCAATCAGCAGCAGCCCAAGCAGGTTAACTCATGGAGACTGAGAGCCAAACAGAAACAGAGGTGTCTGCCAACCAATCAGCAGCAGCCCAACCTGGTCAACTTCCTGGTGTCTGTGTGGCGCACGGTGATGGTCAGATGTTACATGCAGGCCGCAGAGAGAAGAGAAAAAGGCTTACAGCAACCGGTATTCCCAAGCGGTCTCCCATCCAAGTACTAACCAGGCCCGACCCTGCTTGGCTTCCGAGATCGGACGAGATCGGGCGTGTTCAGGGCGGTGTGGCCGTAACCAACAGTCCCTGTGACAAATATATGATATATAGGTGCTGGAACCATACGTTTCCCCTATTTTTACCAGGGAGCTGGCTTGAGAGGCTGCTGTTGAGCCTGCACGTTGACTTCCCTGATGTGATTGTTCTCTGCAGCTGAAAATGGGACTCTCAGATAACTTTGTGTCTGTCAAAAGCCTCTGTTCCCTGTGTGTAGTTTTGTGTCCGTTGTCATATAGAGAAACCAGAGAAGCTCAATCCCACGACATGCTCATAAACTGCGTCTTCTCTAAACAGTATAGTTCTATTTTACAAGTCGGAATACAATAACAGATTCTGTTTCAGAATCTATAAAGAGCTGGTTTGTGATTCCATTGCTGGCTTACGGCCACACCACCCTGAACACGCCTGATCTCGTCAGATCTCAGAAGCCAAGCAGAGTCGGGCCTGGTTAGTACTTGGATGGCAGACCGCCTGGGAATACCAGGTGCTGTAAGCCTTTTGGCTTCTCCAGGCGCATGCAGTTTGGCTACGTCAAATGCAAAAGTAGTCCCTGTTTGACTTTTTGGAACTTGTCCTTTCTCAGGACAAAGTTAAATGTATGAGGATCAAAGCCAACAATGGCCTGGGACATCTCAGCAGATCCAGGATCAGCAACATGGAGACTGAGAGCCAAACAGAAACAGAAGTGTCTGCCAACCAATCAGCAGCAGCCCAAGCTGGTTAACTTCCTGGTGTCTGTGTGGCACACGGTGATGGTCAGATGTTACATGCAGGCCGCAGAGAGAAGAGAAAAAAGCTTACAGCACCTGGTATTCCCAAGCGGTCTCCCATCCAAGTACTAACCAGGCCCGACCCTGCTTGGCTTCCGAGATCGGACGAGATCGGGCGTGTTCAGGGCGGTGTGGCCGTAAGCCACAGTCCCGGTGACAAATATATGTTATATAGGTGCTGGAACCATACGTTTCCCCTATTTTTACCAGAGAGCTGGCTTGAGAGGCTGCTGTTGAGCCTGCACGTTGACTTCCCTGATGTGATTGTTCTCTGCAGCTGAAAATGGGACTCTCAGATAACTTTGTGTCTGTCAAAAGCCTCTGTTCCCTGTGTGTAGTTTTGTGTCCGTTGTCATATAGAGAAACCAGGGAAGCTCAATCCCACGACATGCTCATAAACTGCGTCTTCTCTAAACAGTATAGTTCTATTTTACAAGTTGGAATACAATAACAGATTCTGTTTCAGAATCTATAAAGAGCTAGTTTGTGATTCCATTGCTGGCTTACGGCCACACCACCCTGAACACGCCTGATCTCAGAAGCCAAGCAGAGTCGGGCCTGGTTAGTACTTGGATGGCAGACCGCCTGGGAATACCAGGTGCTGTAAGCCTTTTGGCTTCTCCAGGCGCATGCAGTTTGGCTACGTCAAATGCAAAAGTAGTCCCTGTTTGACTTTTTGGAACTTGTCCTTTCTCAGGACAAAGTTAAATGTATGAGGATCAAAGCCAACAATGGCCTGGGACATCTCAGCAGATCCAGGATAAGCAATATGGAGACTGAGAGCCAAACAGAAACAGAGGTGTCTGCCAACCAATCAGCAGCAGCCCAAGCTGGTTAACTTCCTGGTGTCTGTGTGGCACAAGGTGATGGTCAGATGTTACATGCAGGCCGCAGAGAGAAGAGAAAAAGGCTTACAGCACCTGGTATTCCCAAGCAGTCTCCCATCCAAGTACTAACCAGGCCCGACCCTGCTTGGCTTCCGAGATCGGACGAGATCGGGCTTGTTCAGGGCGTTGTGGCCGTAAGCCACAGTCCCTGTGACAAATATATGTTATATAGGTGCTGGAACCATACGTTTCCCCTATTTTTACCAGAGAGCTGGCTTGAGAGGCTGCTGTTGAGCCTGCACGTTGACTTCCCTGATGTGATTGTTCTCTGCAGCTGAAAATGGGACTCTCAGATAACTTTGTGTCTGTCAAAAGCCTCTTTTCCCTGTGTGTAGTTTTGTGTCCGTTGTCATATAGAGAAACCAGAGAAGCTCAATCCCACGACATGCTCATAAACTGCGTCTTCTCTAAACAGTATAGTTCTATTTTACAAGTCGGAATACAATAACAGATTCTGTTTCAGAATCTATAAAGAGCTGGTTTGTGATTCCATTGCTGGCTTACGGCCACACCACCCTGAACACGCCTGATCTCGTCAGATCTCAGAAGCCAAGCAGAGTCGGGCCTGGTTAGTACTTGGATGGCAGACCGCCTGGGAATACCAGGTGCTGTAAGCCTTTTGGCTTCTCCAGGCGCATGCAGTTTGGCTACGTCAAATGCAAAAGTAGTCCCTGTTTGACTTTTTGGAACTTGTCCTTTCTCAGGACAAAGTTAAATGTATGAGGATCAAAGCCAACAATGGCCTGGGACATCTCAGCAGATCCAGGATCAGCAACATGGAGACTGAGAGCCAAACAGAAACAGAAGTGTCTGCCAACCAATCAGCAGCAGCCCAAGCTGGTTAACTTCCTGGTGTCTGTGTGGCACACGGTGATGGTCAGATGTTACATGCAGGCCGCAGAGAGAAGAGAAAAAAGCTTACAGCACCTGGTATTCCCAAGCGGTCTCCCATCCAAGTACTAACCAGGCCCGACCCTGCTTGGCTTCCGAGATCGGACGAGATCGGGCGTGTTCAGGGCGGTGTGGCCGTAAGCCACAGTCCCGGTGACAAATATATGTTATATAGGTGCTGGAACCATACGTTTCCCCTATTTTTACCAGAGAGCTGGCTTGAGAGGCTGCTGTTGAGCCTGCACGTTGACTTCCCTGATGTGATTGTTCTCTGCAGCTGAAAATGGGACTCTCAGATAACTTTGTGTCTGTCAAAAGCCTCTGTTCCCTGTGTGTAGTTTTGTGTCCGTTGTCATATAGAGAAACCAGGGAAGCTCAATCCCACGACATGCTCATAAACTGCGTCTTCTCTAAACAGTATAGTTCTATTTTACAAGTTGGAATACAATAACAGATTCTGTTTCAGAATCTATAAAGAGCTAGTTTGTGATTCCATTAATGGCTTACGGCCACACCACCCTGAACACGCCTGATCTCAGAAGCCAAGCAGAGTCGGGCCTGGTTAGTACTTGGATGGCAGACCGCCTGGGAATACCAGGTGCTGTAAGCCTTTTGGCTTCTCCAGGCGCATGCAGTTTGGCTACGTCAAATGCAAAAGTAGTCCCTGTTTGACTTTTTGGAACTTGTCCTTTCTCAGGACAAAGTTAAATGTATGAGGATCAAAGCCAACAATGGCCTGGGACATCTCAGCAGATCCAGGATCAGCAACATGGAGACTGAGAGCCAAACAGAAACAGAAGTGTCTGCCAACCAATCAGCAGCAGCCCAAGCTGGTTAACTTCCTGGTGTCTGTGTGGCACACGGTGATGGTCAGATGTTACATGCAGGCCGCAGAGAGAAGAGAAAAAAGCTTACAGCACCTGGTATTCCCAAGCGGTCTCCCATCCAAGTACTAACCAGGCCCGACCCTGCTTGGCTTCCGAGATCGGACGAGATCGGGCGTGTTCAGGGCGGTGTGGCCGTAAGCCACAGTCCCGGTGACAAATATATGTTATATAGGTGCTGGAACCATACGTTTCCCCTATTTTTACCAGAGAGCTGGCTTGAGAGGCTGCTGTTGAGCCTGCACGTTGACTTCCCTGATGTGATTGTTCTCTGCAGCTGAAAATGGGACTCTCAGATAACTTTGTGTCTGTCAAAAGCCTCTGTTCCCTGTGTGTAGTTTTGTGTCCGTTGTCATATAGAGAAACCAGGGAAGCTCAATCCCACGACATGCTCATAAACTGCGTCTTCTCTAAACAGTATAGTTCTATTTTACAAGTTGGAATACAATAACAGATTCTGTTTCAGAATCTATAAAGAGCTAGTTTGTGATTCCATTGCTGGCTTACGGCCACACCACCCTGAACACGCCTGATCTCAGAAGCCAAGCAGAGTCGGGCCTGGTTAGTACTTGGATGGCAGACCGCCTGGGAATACCAGGTGCTGTAAGCCTTTTGGCTTCTCCAGGCGCATGCAGTTTGGCTACGTCAAATGCAAAAGTAGTCCCTGTTTGACTTTTTGGAACTTGTCCTTTCTCAGGACAAAGTTAAATGTATGATGATCAAAGCCAACAATGGCCTGGGACATCTCAGCAGATCCAGGATAAGCAATATGGAGACTGAGAGCCAAACAGAAACAGAGGTGTCTGCCAACCAATCAGCAGCAGCCCAAGCTGGTTAACTTCCTGGTGTCTGTGTGGCACAAGGTGATGGTCAGATGTTACATGCAGGCCGCAGAGAGAAGAGAAAAAGGCTTACAGCACCTGGTATTCCCAAGCTGTCTCCCATCCAAGTACTAACCAGGCCCGACCCTGCTTGGCTTCCGATATCGGACGAGATCGGGCGTGTTCAGGGCGTTGTGGCCGTAAGCCACAGTCCCTGTGACAAATATATGTTATATAAGTGCTGGAACCATACGTTTCCCCTATTTTTACCAGAGAGCTGGCTTGAGAGGCTGCTGTTGAGCCTGCACGTTGACTTCCCTGATGTGATTGTTCTCTGCAGCTGAAAATGGGACTCTCAGATAACTTAGTGTCTGTCAAAAGCCTCTGTTCCCTGTGTGTAGTTTTGTGTCCGTTGTCATATAGAGAAACCAGGGAAGCTCAATCCCACGACATGCTCATAAACTGCGTCTTCTCTAAACAGTATAGTTCTATTTTACAAGTCGGAATACAATAACAGATTCTGTTTCAGAATCTATAAAGAGCTGGTTTGTGATTCCATTGCTGGCTTACGGCCACACCACCCTGAACACGCCTGATCTCGTCAGATCTCAGAAGCCAAGCAGAGTCGGGCCTGGTTAGTACTTGGATGGCAGACCGCCTGGGAATACCAGGTGCTGTAAGCCTTTTGGCTTCTCCAGGCGCATGCAGTTTGGCCACGTCAAATGCAAAAGTAGTCCCTGTTTGACTTTTTGGAACTTGTCCTTTCTCAGGACAAAGTTAAATGTATGAGGATCAAAGCCAACAATGGCCTGGGACATCTCAGCAGATCCAGGATCAGCAACATGGAGACTGAGAGCCAAACAGAAACAGAGGTGTCTGCCAACCAATCAGCAGCAGCCCAAGCTGGTTAACTTCCTGGTGTCTGTGTGGCACAAGGTGATGGTCAGATGTTACATGCAGGCCGCAGAGAGAAGAGAAAAAGGCTTACAGCACCTGGTATTCCCAAGCGGTCTCCCATCCAAGTACTAACCAGGCCCGACCCTGCTTGGCTTCCGAGATCGGACGAGATCGGGCGTTTTCAGGGCGGTGTGGCCATAAGCCACAGTCCCTGTGACAAATATATGTTATATAGGTGCTGGAACCATACGTTTCCCCTATTTTTACCAGAGAGCTGGCTTGAGAGGCTGCTGTTGAGCCTGCACGTTGACTTCCCTGATGTGATTGTTCTCTGCAGCTGAAAATGGGACTCTCAGATAACTTAGTGTCTGTCAAAAGCCTCTGTTCCCTGCGTGTAGTTTTGTGTCCGTTGTCATATAGAGAAACCAGGGAAGCTCAATCCCACGACATGCTCATAAACTGCGTCTTCTCTAAACAGTATAGTTCTATTTTACAAGTCGGAATACAATAACAGATTCTGTTTCAGAATCTATAAAGAGCTGGTTTGGGATTCCATTGCTGGCTTACGGCCACACCACCCTGAACACGCCTGATCTCGTCAGATCTCAGAAGCCAAGCAGAGTCGGGCCTGGTTAGTACTTGGATGGGAGACCGCCTGGGAATACCAGGTGCTGTAAGCCTTTTGGCTTCTCCAGGCGCATGCAGTTTGGCTACGTCAAATGCAAAAGTAGTCCCTGTTTGACTTTTTGGAACTTGTCCTTTCTCAGGACAAAGTTAAATGTATGAGGATCAAAGCCAACAATGGCCTGGGACATCTCAGCAGATCCAGGATCAGCAACATGGAGATTGGGAGCCAAACAGAAACAGAGGTGTCTGCCAACCAATCAGCAGATGCCCAAGCTGGTTAACTTCCTGGTGTCTCTGTGGCACACGGTGATGGTAAGATGTTACATGCAGGCCGCAGAGAGAAGAGAAAAAGGCTTACAGCACCTGGTATTCCCAAGCGGTCTCCCATCCAAGTACTAACCAGGCCCGACCCTGCTTGGCTTCCGAGATCGGACGAGATCGGGCGTGTTCAGGGCGGTGTGGCCGTAAGCCACAGTCCCTGTGACAAATATATGTTATATAGGTGCTGGAACCATACGTTTCCCCTATTTTTACCAGAGAGCTGGCTTGAGAGGCTGCTGTTGAGCCTGCACGTTGACTTCCCTGATGTGATTGTTCTCTGCAGCTGAAAATGGGACTCTCAGATAACTTAGTGTCTGTCAAAAGCCTCTGTTCCCTGTGTGTAGTTTTGTGTCCGTTGTCATATAGAGAAACCAGGGAAGCTCAATCCCACGACATGCTCATAAACTGCGTCTTCTCTAAACAGTATAGTTCTATTTTACAAGTCGGAATACAATAACAGATTCTGTTTCAGAATCTATAAAGAGCTGGTGTGTGATTCCATTGCTGGCTTACGGCCACACCACCCTGAACACGCCTGATCTCAGAAGCCAAGCAGAGTCGGACCTGGTTAGTACTTAGATGGCAGACCGCCTGGGAATACCAGGTGCTGTAAGCCTTTTGGCTTCTCCAGGCGCATGCAGTTTGGCTACGTCAAATGCAAAAGTAGTCCCTGTTTGACTTTTTGGAACTTGTCCTTTCTCAGGACAAAGTTAAATGTATGAGGATCAAAGCCAACAATGGCCTGGGACATCTCAGCAGATCCAGGATCAGCAACATGGAGACTGAGAGCCAAACAGAAACAGAGGTGTCTGCCAACCAATCAGCAGCAGCCCAAGCTGGTTAACTTCCTGGTGTCTGTGTGGCACACGGTGATGGTCAGATGTTACATGCAGGCCGCAGAGAGAAGAGAAAAAGGCTTACAGCACCTGGTATTCCCAAGCGGTCTCCCATCCAAGTACTAACCAGGCCCGACCCTGCTTGGCTTCCGAGATCGGACGAGATCGGGCGTGTTCAGGGCGGTGTGGCCGTAAGCCACAGTCCCTGTGACAAATATATGTTATATAGGTGCTGGAACCATACGTTTCCCCTATTTTACCAGAGAGCTGGCTTGAGAGGCTGCTGTTGAGCCTGCACGTTGACTTCCCTGATGTGATTGTTCTCTGCAGCTGAAAATGGGACTCTCAGATAACTTTGTGTCTGTCAAAAGCCTCTGTTCCCTCTGTGTAGTTTTGTGTCCGTTGTCATATAGAGAAACCAGGGAAGCTCAATCCCACGACATGCTCATAAACTGCGTTTTCTCTAAACAGTATAGTTCTATTTTACAAGTCGGAATACAATAACAGATTCTGTTTCAGAATCTATTAAGAGCTGGTTTGTGATTCCATTGCTGGCTTACGGCCACACCACCCTGAACACGCCTGATCTCGTCAGATCTCAGAAGCCAAGCCGAGTCGGGCCTGGTTAGTACTTGGATGGGAGACCGCCTGGGAATACCAGGTGCTGTAAGCCTTTTGGCTTCTCCAGGCGCATGCAGTTTGGCTACGTCAAATGCAAAAGTAGTCCCTGTTTGACTTTTTGGAACTTGTCCTTTCTCAGGACAAAGTTAAATGTATGAGGATCAAAGCCAACAATGGCCTGGGACATCTCAGCAGATCCAGGATCAGCAACATGGAGACTGAGAGCCAAACAGAAACAGAGGTGTCTGCCAACCAATCAGCAGCAGCCCAAGCTGGTTAACTTCCTGGTGTCTGTGTGGCACACGGTGATGGTCAGATGTTACATGCAGGCCGCAGAGAGAAGAGAAAAAGGCTTACAGCACCTGGTATTCCCAAGCGGTCTCCCATCCAAGTACTAACCAGGCCCGACCCTGCTTGGCTTCCGAGATCGGACGAGATCGGGCGTGTTCAGGGCGGTGTGGCCGTAAGCCACAGTCCCTGTGACAAATATATGTTATATAGGTGCTGGAACCATACGTTTCCCCTATTTTACCAGAGAGCTGGCTTGAGAGGCTGCTGTTGAGCCTGCACGTTGACTTCCCTGATGTGATTGTTCTCTGCAGCTGAAATTGGGACTCTCAGATAACTTAGTGTCTGTCAAAAGCCTCTGTTCCCTGTGTGTAGTTTTGTGTCCGTTGTCATATAGAGAAACCAGGGAAGCTCAATCCCACGACATGCTCATAAACTGCGTCTTCTCTAAACAGTATAGTTCTATTTTACAAGTCGGAATACAATAACAGATTCTGTTTCAGAATCTATAAAGAGCTGGTTTGGGATTCCATTGCTGGCTTACGGCCACACCACCCTGAACATGCCAGATCTCAGAAGCCAAGCAGAGTCGGGCCTTGTTAGTACTTGGATGGGAGACCGCCTGGGAATACCAGGTGCTGTAAGCCTTTTGGCTTCTCCAGGCGCATGCAGTTTGGCTACGTCAAATGCAAAAGTAGTCCCTGTTTGACTTTTTGGAACTTGTCCTTTCTCAGGACAAAGTTAAATGTATGAGGATCAAAGCCAACAATGGCCTGGGACATCTCAGCAGATCCAGGATCAGCAACATGGAGACTGAGAGCCAAACAGAAACAGAGGCGTCTGCCAACCAATCAGCAGCAGCCCAAGCTGGTTAACTTCCTGGTGTCTGTGTGGCACACGGTGATGGTCAGATGTTACATGCAGGCCGCAGAGAGAAGAGAAAAAGGCTTACAGCACCTGGTATTCCCAAGCGGTCTCCCATCCAAGTACTAACCAGGCCCGACCCTGCTTGGCTTCCGAGATCGGACGAGATCGGGCGTGTTCAGGGCGGTGTGGCCGTAAGCCACAGTCCCTGTGACAAATATATGTTATATAGGTGCTGGAACCATACGTTTCCCCTATTTTTACCAGAGAGCTGGCTTGAGAGGCTGCTGTTGAGCCTGCACGTTGACTTCCCTGATGTGATTGTTCTCTGCAGCTGAAATTGGGACTCTCAGATAACTTAGTGTCTGTCAAAAGCCTCTG
Source organism: Odontesthes bonariensis (assembly GCF_027942865.1). Taxonomy (NCBI): domain Eukaryota; kingdom Metazoa; phylum Chordata; class Actinopteri; order Atheriniformes; family Atherinopsidae; genus Odontesthes; species Odontesthes bonariensis. The sequence goes on from NC_134516.1 coordinate 29,039,890, forward strand.
TTCCCTGTGTGTAGTTTTGTGTCCGTTGTCATATAGAGAAACCAGGGAAGCTCAATCCCACGACATGCTCATAAACTGCGTCTTCTCTAAACAGTATAGTTCTATTTTACAAGTCGGAATACAATAACAGATTCTGTTTCAGAATCTA
>NC_134516.1:29045037-29050037 GCF_027942865.1 Odontesthes bonariensis
CGTTTCCCCTATTTTTACCAGAGAGCTGGCTTGAGAGGCTGCTGTTGAGCCTGCACGTTGACTTCCCTGATGTGATTGTTCTCTGCAGCTGAAATTGGGACTCTCAGATAACTTAGTGTCTGTCAAAAGCCTCTGTTCCCTGTGTGTAGTTTTGTGTCCGTTGTCATATAGAGAAACCAGGGAAGCTCAATCCCACGACATGCTCATAAACTGCGTCTTCTCTAAACAGTATAGTTCTATTTTACAAGTCGGAATACAATAACAGATTCTGTTTCAGAATCTATAAAGAGCTGGTTTGGGATTCCATTGTTGGCTTACGGCCACACCACCCTGAACACGCCAGATCTCAGAAGCCAAGCAGAGTCGGGCCTGGTTAGTACTTGGATGGGAGACCGCCTGGGAATACCAGGTGCTGTAAGCCTTTTGGCTTCTCCAGGCGCATGCAGTTTGGCTACGTCAAATGCAAAAGTAGTCCCTGTTTGACTTTTTGGAACTTGTCCTTTCTCAGGACAAAGTTAAATGTATGAGGATCAAAGCCAACAATGGCCTGGGACATCTCAGCAGATCCAGGATCAGCAACATGGAGACTGAGAGCCAAAGAGAAACAGAGGTGTCTGCCAACCAATCAGCAGCAGCCCAAGCTGGTTAACTTCCTGGTGTCTGTGTGGCACACGGTGATGGTCAGATGTTACATGCAGGCCGCAGAGAGAAGAGAAAAAGGCTTACAGCACCTGGTATTCCCAAGCAGTCTCCCATCCAAGTACTAACCAGGCCCGACCCTGCTTGGCTTCCGAGATCGGACGAGATCGGACGTGTTCAGGGCGGTGTGGCCGTAAGCCACAGTCCCTGTGACAAATATATGTTATATAGGTGCTGGAACCATACGTTTCCCCTATTTTTACCAGAGAGCTGGCTTGAGAGGCTGCTGTTGAGCCTGCACGTTGACTTCCCTGATGTGATTGTTCTCTGCAGCTGAAATTGGGACTCTCAGATAACTTAGTGTCTGTCAAAAGCCTCTGTTCCCTGTGTGTAGTTTTGTGTCCGTTGTCATATAGAGAAACCAGGGAAGCTCAATCCCACGACATGCTCATAAACTGCGTCTTCTCTAAACAGTATAGTTCTATTTTACAAGTCGGAATACAATAACAGATTCTGTTTCAGAATCTATAAAGAGCTGGTTTGGGATTCCATTGCTGGCTTACGGCCACACCACCCTGAACACGCCAGATCTCAGAAGCCAAGCAGAGTCGGGCCTTGTTAGTACTTGGATGGGAGACCGCCTGGGAATACCAGGTGCTGTAAGCCTTTTGGCTTCTCCAGGCGCATGCAGTTTGGCTACGTCAAATGCAAAAGTAGTCCCTGTTTGACTTTTTGGAACTTGTCCTTTCTCAGGACAAAGTTAAATGTATGAGGATCAAAGCCAACAATGGCCTGGGACATCTCAGCAGATCCAGGATCAGCAACATGGAGACTGAGAGCCAAACAGAAACAGAGGCGTCTGCCAACCAATCAGCAGCAGCCCAAGCTGGTTAACTTCCTGGTGTCTGTGTGGCACACGGTGATGGTCAGATGTTACATGCAGGCCGCAGAGAGAAGAGAAAAAGGCTTACAGCACCTGGTGTTCCCAAGCTGTCTCCCATCCAAGTACTAACCAGGCCCGACCCTGCTTGGCTTCCGAGATCGGACGTGTTCAGGGCGGTGTGGCCGTAAGCCACAGTCCCTGTGACAAATATATGTTATATAGGTGCTGGAACCATACGTTTCCCCTATTTTTACCAGAGAGCTGGCTTTAGAGGCTGCTGTTGAGCCTGCACGTTGACTTCCCTGATGTGATTGTTCTCTGCAGCTGAAATTGGGACTCTCAGATAACTTAGTGTCTGTCAAAAGCCTCTGTTCCCTGTGTGTAGTTTTGTGTCCGTTGTCATATAGAGAAACCAGGGAAGCTCAATCCCACGACATGCTCATAAACTGCGTCTTCTCTAAACAGTATAGTTCTATTTTACAAGTCGGAATACAATAACAGATTCTGTTTCAGAATCTATAAAGAGCTGGTTTGGGATTCCATTGCTGGCTTACGGCCACACCACCCTGAACACGCCAGATCTCAGAAGCCAAGCAGAGTCGGGCCTGGTTAGTACTTGGATGGGAGACCGCCTGGGAATACCAGGTGCTGTAAGCCTTTTGGCTTCTCCAGGCGCATGCAGTTTGGCTACGTCAAATGCAAAAGTAGTCCCTGTTTGACTTTTTGGAACTTGTCCTTTCTCAGGACAAAGTTAAATGTATGAGGATCAAAGCCAACAATGGCCTGGGACATCTCAGCAGATCCAGGATCAGCAACATGGAGACTGAGAGCCAAAGAGAAACAGAGGTGTCTGCCAACCAATCAGCAGCAGCCCAAGCTGGTTAACTTCCTGGTGTCTGTGTGGCACACGGTGATGGTCAGATGTTACATGCAGGCCGCAGAGAGAAGAGAAAAAGGCTTACAGCACCTGGTATTCCCAAGCAGTCTCCCATCCAAGTACTAACCAGGCCCGACCCTGCTTGGCTTCCGAGATCGGACGAGATCGGGCGTGTTCAGGGCGGTGTGGCCGTAAGCCACAGTCCCTGTGACAAATATATGTTATATAGGTGCTGGAACCATACGTTTCCCCTATTTTTACCAGAGAGCTGGCTTGAGAGGCTGCTGTTGAGCCTGCACGTTGACTTCCCTGATGTGATTGTTCTCTGCAGCTGAAATTGGGACTCTCAGATAACTTAGTGTCTGTCAAAAGCCTCTGTTCCCTGTGTGTAGTTTTGTGTCCGTTGTCATATAGAGAAACCAGGGAAGCTCAATCCCACGACATGCTCATAAACTGCGTCTTCTCTAAACAGTATAGTTCTATTTTACAAGTCGGAATACAATAACAGATTCTGTTTCAGAATCTATAAAGAGCTGGTTTGGGATTCCATTGCTGGCTTACGGCCACACCACCCTGAACACGCCAGATCTCAGAAGCCAAGCAGAGTCGGGCCTGGTTAGTACTTGGATGGGAGACCGCCTGGGAATACCAGGTGCTGTAAGCCTTTTGGCTTCTCCAGGCGCATGCAGTTTGGCTACGTCAAATGCAAAAGTAGTCCCTGTTTGACTTTTTGGAACTTGTCCTTTCTCAGGACAAAGTTAAATGTATGAGGATCAAAGCCAACAATGGCCTGGGACATCTCAGCAGATCCAGGATCAGCAACATGGAGACTGAGAGCCAAACAGAAACAGAGGTGTCTGCCAACCAATCAGCAGCAGCCCAAGCTGGTTAACTTCCTGGTGTCTGTGTGGCACACGGTGATGGTCAGATGTTACATGCAGGCCGCAGAGAGAAGAGAAAAAGGCTTACAGCACCTGGTATTCCCAAGCGGTCTCCCATCCAAGTACTAACCAGGCCCGACCCTGCTTGGCTTCCGAGATCGGACGAGATCGGGCGTGTTCAGGGCGGTGTGGCCGTAAGCCACAGTCCCTGTGACAAATATATGTTATATAGGTGCTGGAACCATACGTTTCCCCTATTTTTACCAGAGAGCTGGCTTGAGAGGCTGCTGTTGAGCCTGCACGTTGACTTCCCTGATGTGATTGTTCTCTGCAGCTGAAATTGGGACTCTCAGATAACTTAGTGTCTGTCAAAAGCCTCTGTTCCCTGTGTGTAGTTTTGTGTCCGTTGTCATATAGAGAAACCAGGGAAGCTCAATCCCACGACATGCTCATAAACTGCGTCTTCTCTAAACAGTATAGTTCTATTTTACAAGTCGGAATACAATAACAGATTCTGTTTCAGAATCTATAAAGAGCTGGTTTGGGATTCCATTGCTGGCTTACGGCCACACCACCCTGAACACGCCAGATCTCAGAAGCCAAGCAGAGTCGGGCCTTGTTAGTACTTGGATGGGAGACCGCCTGGGAATACCAGGTGCTGTAAGCCTTTTGGCTTCTCCAGGCGCATGCAGTTTGGCTACGTCAAATGCAAAAGTAGTCCCTGTTTGACTTTTTGGAACTTGTCCTTTCTCAGGACAAAGTTAAATGTATGAGGATCAAAGCCAACAATGGCCTGGGACATCTCAGCAGATCCAGGATCAGCAACATGGAGACTGAGAGCCAAAGAGAAACAGAGGTGTCTGCCAACCAATCAGCAGCAGCCCAAGCTGGTTAACTTCCTGGTGTCTGTGTGGCACACGGTGATGGTCAGATGTTACATGCAGGCCGCAGAGAGAAGAGAAAAAGGCTTACAGCACCTGGTATTCCCAAGCAGTCTCCCATCCAAGTACTAACCAGGCCCGACCCTGCTTGGCTTCCGAGATCGGACGAGATCGGACGTGTTCAGGGCGGTGTGGCCGTAAGCCACAGTCCCTGTGACAAATATATGTTATATAGGTGCTGGAACCATACGTTTCCCCTATTTTTACCAGAGAGCTGGCTTGAGAGGCTGCTGTTGAGCCTGCACGTTGACTTCCCTGATGTGATTGTTCTCTGCAGCTGAAATTGGGACTCTCAGATAACTTAGTGTCTGTCAAAAGCCTCTGTTCCCTGTGTGTAGTTTTGTGTCCGTTGTCATATAGAGAAACCAGGGAAGCTCAATCCCACGACATGCTCATAAACTGCGTCTTCTCTAAACAGTATAGTTCTATTTTACAAGTCGGAATACAATAACAGATTCTGTTTCAGAATCTATAAAGAGCTGGTTTGGGATTCCATTGCTGGCTTACGGCCACACCACCCTGAACACGCCAGATCTCAGAAGCCAAGCAGAGTCGGGCCTTGTTAGTACTTGGATGGGAGACCGCCTGGGAATACCAGGTGCTGTAAGCCTTTTGGCTTCTCCAGGCGCATGCAGTTTGGCTACGTCAAATGCAAAAGTAGTCCCTGTTTGACTTTTTGGAACTTGTCCTTTCTCAGGACAAAGTTAAATGTATGAGGATCAAAGCCAACAATGGCCTGGGACATCTCAGCAGATCCAGGATCAGCAACATGGAGACTG
>NC_134516.1:29082537-29087537 GCF_027942865.1 Odontesthes bonariensis
GGAATACCAGGTGCTGTAAGCCTTTTGGCTTCTCCAGGCGCATGCAGTTTGGCTACGTCAAATGCAAAAGTAGTCCCTGTTTGACTTTTTGGAACTTGTCCTTTCTCAGGACAAAGTTAAATGTATGAGGATCAAAGCCAACAATGGCCTGGGACATCTCAGCAGATCCAGGATCAGCAACATGGAGACTGAGAGCCAAACAGAAACAGAGGCGTCTGCCAACCAATCAGCAGCAGCCCAAGCTGGTTAACTTCCTGGTGTCTGTGTGGCACACGGTGATGGTCAGATGTTACATGCAGGCCGCAGAGAGAAGAGAAAAAGGCTTACAGCACCTGGTATTCCCAAGCAGTCTCCCATCCAAGTACTAACCAGGCCCGACCCTGCTTGGCTTCCGAGATCGGGCGTGTTCAGGGCGGTGTGGCCGTAAGCCACAGTCCCTGTGACAAATATATGTTATATAGGTGCTGGAACCATACGTTTCCCCTATTTTTACCAGAGAGCTGGCTTGAGAGGCTGCTGTTGAGCCTGCACGTTGACTTCCCTGATGTGATTGTTCTCTGCAGCTGAAATTGGGACTCTCAGATAACTTAGTGTCTGTCAAAAGCCTCTGTTCCCTGTGTGTAGTTTTGTCTCCGTTGTCATATAGAGAAACCAGGGAAGCTCAATCCCACGACATGCTCATAAACTGCGTCTTCTCTAAACAGTATAGTTCTATTTTACAAGTCGGAATACAATAACAGATTCTGTTTCAGAATCTATAAAGAGCTGGTTTGGGATTCCATTGCTGGCTACGGCCACACCACCCTGAACACGCCTGATCTCGTCAGATCTCAGAAGCAAGCAGAGTCGGGCCTGGTTAGTACTTGGATGGGAGACCGCCTGGGAATACCAGGTGCTGTAAGCCTTTTGGCTTCTCCAGGCGCATGCAGTTTGGCTACGTCAAATGCAAAATAGTCCCTGTTTGACTTTTTGGAACTTGTCCTTTCTCAGGACAAAGTTAAATGTATGAGGATCAAAGCCAACAATGGCCTGGGACATCTCAGCAGATCCAGGATCAGCAACATGGAGACTGAGAGCCAAAGAGAAACAGAGGTGTCTGCCAACCAATCAGCAGCAGCCCAAGCTGGTTAACTTCCTGGTGTCTGTGTGGCACACGGTGATGGTCAGATGTTACATGCAGGCCGCAGAGAGAAGAGAAAAAGGCTTACAGCACCTGGTATTCCCAAGCAGTCTCCCATCCAAGTACTAACCAGGCCCGACCCTGCTTGGCTTCCGAGATCGGACGAGATCGGGCGTGTTCAGGGCGGTGTGGCCGTAAGCCACAGTCCCTGTGACAAATATATGTTATATAGGTGCTGGAACCATACGTTTCCCCTATTTTTACCAGAGAGCTGGCTTGAGAGGCTGCTGTTGAGCCTGCACGTTGACTTCCCTGATGTGATTGTTCTCTGCAGCTGAAATTGGACTCTCAGATAACTTAGTGTCTGTCAAAAGCCTCTGTTCCCTGTGTGTAGTTTTGTGTCCGTTGTCATATAGAGAAACCAGGGAAGCTCAATCCCACGACATGCTCATAAACTGCGTCTTCTCTAAACAGTATAGTTCTATTTTACAAGTCGGAATACAATAACAGATTCTGTTTCAGAATCTATAAAGAGCTGGTTTGGATTCCATTGCTGGCTACTTACGGCCACACCACCCTGAACACGCCAGATCTCAGAAGCCAAGCAGAGTCGGGCCTGGTTAGTACTTGGATGGGAGACCACCTGGGAATACCAGGTGCTGTAAGCCTTTTGGCTTCTCCAGGCGCATGCAGTTTGGCTACGTCAAATGCAAAAGTAGTCCCTGTTTGACTTTTTGGAACTTGTCCTTTCTCAGGACAAAGTTAAATGTATGAGGATCAAAGCCAACAATGGCCTGGGACATCTCAGCAGATCCAGGATCAGCAACATGGAGACTGAGAGCCAAACAGAAACAGAGGCGTCTGCCAACCAATCAGCAGCAGCCCAAGCTGGTTAACTTCCTGGTGTCTGTGTGGCACACGGTGATGGTCAGATGTTACATGCAGGCCGCAGAGAGAAGAGAAAAAGGCTTACAGCACCTGGTATTCCCAAGCGGTCTCCCATCCAAGTACTAACCAGGCCCGACCCTGCTTGGCTTCCGAGATCGGCGTGTTCAGGCGGTGTGGCCGTAAGCCACAGTCCCTGTGACAAATATATGTTATATAGGTGCTGGAACCATACGTTTCCCTATTTTTACCAGAGAGCTGGCTTGAGAGGCTGCTGTTGAGCCTGCACGTTGACTTCCCTGATGTGATTGTTCTCTGCAGCTGAAATTGGGACTCTCAGATAACTTAGTGTCTGTCAAAAGCCTCTGTTCCCTGTGTGTAGTTTTGTGTCCGTTGTCATATAGAGAAACCAGGGAAGCTCAATCCCACGACATGCTCATAAACTGCGTCTTCTCTAAACAGTATAGTTCTATTTTACAAGTCGGAATACAATAACAGATTCTGTTTCAGAATCTATAAAGAGCTGGTTTGGGATTCCATTGCTGGCTTACGGCCACACCACCCTGAACACGCCTGATCTCGTCAGATCTCAGAAGCCAAGCAGAGTCGGGCCTGGTTAGTACTTGGATGGGAGACCGCCTGGGAATACCAGGTGCTGTAAGCCTTTTGGCTTCTCCAGGCGCATGCAGTTTGGCTACGTCAAATGCAAAATAGTCCTGTTTGACTTTTTGGAACTTGTCCTTTCTCAGGACAAAGTTAAATGTATGAGGATCAAAGCCAACAATGGCCTGGGACATCTCAGCAGATCCAGGATCAGCAACATGGAGACTGAGAGCCAAAGAGAAACAGAGGTGTCTGCCAACCAATCAGCAGCAGCCCAAGCTGGTTAACTTCCTGGTGTCTGTGTGGCACACGGTGATGGTCAGATGTTACATGCAGGCCGCAGAGAGAAGAGAAAAAGGCTTACAGCACCTGGTATTCCCAAGCAGTCTCCCATCCAAGTACTAACCAGGCCCGACCCTGCTTGGCTTCCGAGATCGGACGAGATCGGGCGTGTTCAGGGCGGTGTGGCCGTAAGCCACAGTCCCTGTGACAAATATATGTTATATAGGTGCTGGAACCATACGTTTCCCCTATTTTTACCAGAGAGCTGGCTTGAGAGGCTGCTGTTGAGCCTGCACGTTGACTTCCCTGATGTGATTGTTCTCTGCAGCTGAAATTGGGACTCTCAGATAACTTAGTGTCTGTCAAAAGCCTCTGTTCCCTGTGTGTAGTTTTGTGTCCGTTGTCATATAGAGAAACCAGGGAAGCTCAATCCCACGACATGCTCATAAACTGCGTCTTCTCTAAACAGTATAGTTCTATTTTACAAGTCGGAATACAATAACAGATTCTGTTTCAGAATCTATAAAGAGCTGGTTTGGGATTCCATTGCTGGCTTACGGCCACACCACCCTGAACACGCCAGATCTCAGAAGCCAAGCAGAGTCGGGCCTGGTTAGTACTTGGATGGGAGACCACCTGGGAATACCAGGTGCTGTAAGCCTTTTGGCTTCTCCAGGCGCATGCAGTTTGGCTACGTCAAATGCAAAAGTAGTCCCTGTTTGACTTTTTGGAACTTGTCCTTTCTCAGGACAAAGTTAAATGTATGAGGATCAAAGCCAACAATGGCCTGGGACATCTCAGCAGATCCAGGATCAGCAACATGGAGACTGAGAGCCAAACAGAAACAGAGGCGTCTGCAACCAATCAGCAGCAGCCCAAGCTGGTTAACTTCCTGGTGTCTGTGTGGCACACGGTGATGGTCAGATGTTACATGCAGGCCGCAGAGAGAAGAGAAAAAGGCTTACAGCACCTGGTATTCCCAAGCGGTCTCCCATCCAAGTACTAACCAGGCCGACCCTGCTTGGCTTCCGAGATCGGGCGTGTTCAGGGCGGTGTGGCCGTAAGCCACAGTCCCTGTGACAAATATATGTTATATAGGTGCTGGAACCATACGTTTCCCCTATTTTTACCAGAGAGCTGGCTTGAGAGGCTGCTGTTGAGCCTGCACGTTGACTTCCTGATGTGATTGTTCTCTGCAGCTGAAATTGGGACTCTCAGATACTTAGTGTCTGTCAAAAGCCTCTGTTCCTGTGTGTAGTTTTGTGTCCGTTGTCATATAGAGAAACCAGGGAAGCTCAATCCCACGACATGCTCATAAACTGCGTCTTCTCTAAACAGTATAGTTCTATTTTACAAGTCGGAATACAATAACAGATTCTGTTTCAGAATCTATAAAGAGCTGGTTTGGGATTCCATTGCTGGCTTACGGCCACACCACCCTGAACACGCCTGATCTCGTCAGATCTCAGAAGCCAAGCAGAGTCGGGCCTGGTTAGTACTTGGATGGGAGACCGCCTGGGAATACCAGGTGCTGTAAGCCTTTTGGCTTCTCCAGGCGCATGCAGTTTGGCTACGTCAAATGCAAAATAGTCCCTGTTTGACTTTTTGGAACTTGTCCTTTCTCAGGACAAAGTTAAATGTATGAGGATCAAAGCCAACAATGGCCTGGGACATCTCAGCAGATCCAGGATCAGCAACATGGAGACTGAGAGCCAAAGAGAAACAGAGGTGTCTGCCAACCAATCAGCAGCAGCCCAAGCTGGTTAACTTCCTGGTGTCTGTGTGGCACACGGTGATGGTCAGATGTTACATGCAGGCCGCAGAGAGAAGAGAAAAAGGCTTACAGCACCTGGTATTCCCAAGCAGTCTCCCATCCAAGTACTAACCAGGCCCGACCCTGCTTGGCTTCCGAGATCGGACGAGATCGGGCGTGTTCAGGGCGGTGTGGCCGTAAGCCACAGTCCCTGTGACAAATATATGTTATATAGGTGCTGGAACCATACGTTTCCCCTATTTTTACCAGAGAGCTGGCTTGAGAGGCTGCTGTTGAGCCTGCACGTTGACTTCCCTGATGTGATTGTTCTCTGCAGCTGAAATTGGGACTCTCAGA